>NC_084976.1:30942341-31097341 GCF_963691925.1 Scomber scombrus | reverse complement strand
TGGAGTTAACCACGTATCTTGGTCCTAGTCCATTAAAGGCTTTGTATCTAAGGAGGAAGACCTTAAAGTCAGTTCGGACCGTTACAGGAAGCCAGTGAATGCAGCTAAAACTGTTTCTATTCACACTGAAGCTCAACGATGCTCCACACAATCACATCACAATCTGACATCTGATATATTACTGACATTTAAGCCTCAGGCGTTTTGTTAAATCAGATAAGACATCAAAAGCAAAACTGACCATCTGTTGACCGAGTAAGGGGTCTGCACAGGAGATCAGAAGTCTTTGAAAGGGTTTCTGTCCTTTATTACTTTGTCATCCTGGTTGTTGCTAGGCAGAACGACTGTGTGTCCTTCTCCATGCTGGCGCGTACTGAGTAAAAGAGAAAGATTCATCACTCCGTCGTCTGTTCTTTTCTTCAGAGAAACTTCTATTACAGAACTTCTACTACATCAGGAGGGTCAAACTCATTTTCAACCAAGGGCCACATAAAGCCCAAGTTGATCTCATGTGGGCCGGACCATTAAAAAGATGGATGGAAGGAAGGAAGGAAGGTTGGAAGGAAGGGAGGGAGGGAGGGAGGAAGGAAGGAAGGAAGGAAGGAAGGAAGGAAGGAAGGAAGGCAGGAAGGACGGAAGAAATGAACATAGGAAAAGAAGACAGGAAGGACAGATGGAAGAAGGGAAAGAAGGAAGGACAGATGGAAGGAAGGAACAACAGGTATCAATCTCAATCTCAATCTTTATTTGTATAGCGCCAAATCACAACAAAGTTATCTCAAGGCACTTTACACATAGAGCAGGTTCTAAACCGTACTCTTCAAGTTTTAATTTATAAAGAGACCCAACATTCCCACATGAGCAAGCATTTAGCGACAATGGCAAGAAAAAACTCCCTTTTAACAGGAAGAAACCTCAGGCAGAACCAGGCTCAAAGTGGGCGGCCATCTGCCTCGACCGGTTGGGGTAGAGGGGAGAGAGAGCAAGAATAGGAGAGAGAGAGAAGCACATAGAAAATAAACATTGAAGCTAGAAGGTCCGGGACTGGAATCTGTCATCCGGACGTCTACAGGCCCAGATTGCCTGTGAGATGAGAAAGCACAGACAACTCCGGGGAAGAAGTGTAGGTTACTGAATGCATTAATAGTACATGAATGTTATTGGATATAGATGGATGGATAGAGAGAGAGAGAGAGGAGGAGAGAGGAGCTCAGTGCATCATGGAGGTAGGAGTCCCCCGGCAGTCTAAGCCTATAGCAGCATAAACTAGGAGCTTGCTAACTATAAGCTCTATCAAAAAGGAAAGTTTTAAGCCTACTCTTAAAAGTAGAGAGGGTGTCTGCCCTCCGGACCGAATCTGGGAGATGGTTCCACAGGAGAGGAGCCTGATAACTGAAGGCTCTGCCTCCCATTCTACTTTTAGAGATACTAGGTACCACAAGTAGGCCTGCGTTCTGGGAGCGCAGTGTTCTGGTAGGTACATAAGGTACTATGAGCTCTTTAAGGTATGATGGAGCCTGACCAGTAAGAGCTTTAAAAGTGAGGAGAAGGATTTTAAATTCTATTCTTGATTTTATGGGAAGCCAATGCAGTGAAGCTAAAATAGGAGTAATGTGATCTCTCTTTCTAGTTTTTGTCAGAACGCGTGCAGCTGCATTCTGGACCAGTTGGAGAGTCTTTAGAGACTTGTTAGGGCAGCCTGATAATAATGAATTACAATAATCCAGCCTAGAAGTAACAAATGCATGGATTAGTTTTTCAGCATCATTTTGAGACAGAATATGTCTGATTTTTGAAATGTTACGCAGATGAAAATAGGCAGACCTTGAAATTTGTTTTATGTGGGAATTAAAGGACAGATCCTGGTCAAATATAACTCCTAGGTTCCTTACAGTAGTACTGGAGGCCAAAGTAATGCCATCCAGAGTAGTTATATCATTAGATAATGTGTTTCTAAGGTGTTTAGGGCCAAGCACAATAACTTCAGTTTTTTCTGAGTTTAACAGCAGGAAGTTACAGGTCATCCAGGCCTTTATGTCCTTGATGCATGTTTGTAGTTTAGTTAACTGGTTGATTTCATTAGGCTTTATTGATAGATATAATTGAGTATCATCTGCATAACAATGAAAATTTATTGAGTGTTTCCGAATAATATTTCCTAAAGGAAGCATATATAAGGAGAATAGTATTGGTCCAAGCACTGAACCCTGAGGAACACCGTGTTTTACTTTTGTTTGCATAGAGGATTTATCATTGACATTTACAAACTGAAATCTATCTGACAGATAGGATTTAAACCAGTTTAATGCTGTTCCTTTAATACCAATTAAATGTTCAAGTCTCTTTAACAGGATTTGATGATCAATAGTATCGAAGGCAGCACTAAGATCTAACAGGACGAGGACAGAGAGAAGTCCATTGTCTGATGAAGTTAGGAGGTCATTTGTAACTTTTACCAGTGCAGTTTCTGTACTATGATGAGCTCTGAATCCAGACTGAAAATCCTCAAATAAGCTGTTAGCTAAATGGAAGGAAGGAAGGAAAAAAGGAAGAAAGGAAAATAAGACAAGAAGGAAGGAAGGAAGGAAGGAAGGAAGGAAGGAAGGAAGGAAGGAAGGAAGGACAGAAAAACTGAAGGAAGGAAAGAAACAAGGAGGAAGGAAGGAAGGAAGGAAGGGAGGGAGGGAGGAAGGAAGGAAGGAAGGAAGGAAGGAAGGAAGGAAGGAAGGAAGGAAGGGAGGGAGGAAGGAAGGAAGGACGGAAGAAATGAACAAAGGAAAAGAAGACAAGGAGGAAAGAAGGAAGGAAGGAAAGAAAGAAGGGAGGAAGGACAGACAAACTGAAGGAAGGAAGGAAAGAAATAAGGAGGAAGGACGGAGGAAATGAACAAAGGAAAAGAAGACAGAAAGGAAAGAAGGAAGAAAGGAAAGATGGAAGGAAGGACAGACGAACCAAAGAAAGGAAAAGAAGACAGGAAAGAGAGATGGAAGAAAGTAAGAAAGTGAGGAAGGAAAAGAAGACAGGAGGGAAAATGGGCTGGATTGGACCCCCCGGCGGGCCGGTTCTGGCCCACGGGCCGCATGTTTGACATCCCTGTACTACATGATATATGACTGATATCTGATATCTCCATTTTACCATCGGGGCTCTGTCACAGTTTCCTCACACAGTCGTCCTGGTTCCAGTCTGAACGTTAACGTGACTCTTCCTCCACAGTCGTCCTGGTTCCAGTCTGAACGTTAACGTGACTCTTCCTCACACAGTCGTCCTGGTTCCAGTCTGAACGTTAACGTGACTCTTCCTCACACAGTCGTCCTGGTTCAAGTCTGAACGTTAACGTGACTCTTCCTCACACAGTCGTCCTGGTTCAAGTCTGAACGTTAACGTGACTCTTCCTCACACAGTCGTCCTGGTTCCAGTCTGAACGTTAACGTGACTCTTCCTCACACAGTCGTCCTGGTTCCAGTCTGAACGTTAACGTGACTCTTCCTCACACAGTCGTCCTGGTTCCAGTCTGAACGTTAACGTGACTCTTCCTCACACAGTCGTCCTGGTTTCAGTCTGAACGTTAACGTGACTCTTCCTCACACAGTCGTCCTGGTTCCAGTCTGAACGTTAACGTGACTCTTCCTCACACAGTCGTCCTGGTTCCAGTCTGAACGTTAACGTGACTCTTCCTCACACAGTCGTCCTGGTTTCAGTCTGAAAGTTAACGTGACTCTTCCTCACACAGTCGTCCTGGTTCCAGTCTGAACGTTAACGTGACTCTTCCTCACACAGTCGTCCTGGTTCCAGTCTGAACGTTAACGTGACTCTTCCTCACACAGTCGTCCTGGTTCCAGTCTGAACGTTAACGTGACTCTTCCTCCACAGCTGAGACTCAGTGACAGGAAACAGACGCTATTAAACATCTTCTGTCTCTTTCTGTCAGAAACCATCACCATCCACCAGATGGTCTCCATTGTGCTCTTCTTCATCTTCACCATGACGCTCACCATCACCATCTTCGTCTACAGGTGAGAGCTGCTGCTGCCCAGCGGTAAAATCCAGTGTATAAGTTCCTATATTTACCTTTTATAAGCAGTTTAAACACAGTTAATAAATGGTTTATAACACACTGATGTGTAGTTTTAAAAGGAGATTAACCCTCCTGTTGTCCTCGAGTCAAGGAAAGAAGGAAAGATGGGTGGATTGAAGGAAGGAAGGAAAGATGGAAGGATGGATGTTATTGATTATTGTCATACAGAGTAGAAACGTTTCTCACCAACTTAAAGAGGCAGAATCTGCTTTATATAATATGTTTAACCCTCCTGTTGTCCTCAAGTCAAGGAAGGAAGGGAGGAAGAAGGAAGGAAAGAAGGAAGGAAGGAAGGGAGGAAGGAAGGAAAGGAGGAAGGAAGGCAGAAGAAGGAAGGAAGGGAGGGAGGAAGGAAGGCAGAAGAAGGAAGGAAGGAAAGGAGGAAGGAAGAAGGAAGGAAAGGAGGAAGGAAAGGAAGGAAAGGAGGGAGGAAGGAAGGCAGGAAGAAGGAAGGAAAGGAGGGAAGGAAGGAAGGAAGGAAGGGAGGAAAGGAGGAAGTAGAGAGTGAGGGAGAAAGGAATAGAAGAAGGGAGGAAGGAAGGAAAGAAGGACAAAGGAAAGAAGGAAGGTAATGGCGAGGAAAGAAAGACAAGGAGGGAGGGAGGAAAGAAGGAAGGAAGGTAGGAGGGACGTAAAGAAGGAGGGAGGGAGGGAGGAAGGAAGGACAGAAGGATGGAAGAAAGGGGGATGGAGGAAGGAAAGAAGGATAGAAGGAGGGAGGGAAGAAGGATAGAAGGAGGGAGGGAGGAAGGACAGATGGAATGAAGGAAGGAAGGGAGGAAAGAAGGAACAGTCAAAACAGACGGGGTCAATTTGACCCGGGAGGACGACAGGAAGGATAACGTCACAGTTAATGTTGGTGTCTCCTGCAGGAGGATGAAGCTGGAGAAGGAGCTGGTGGCTCAGCTGTGGAGGATTAACTGGGACGACATCAACATGAGTAACGTGGCCAAAGTGCTGCGTAGTGGCAGCAGGATCACTCTGTCACTGGTCAGCACACACACACACACACACACACACACATACACACACACACACACACACGCACACACACACACACACACACACACACACACACACACACACACACACACATACACACACACACACACACACACACACACACACATACACACACACACACACACACACACACACACACACACACACACACACACACACACTCTATCATCCTGTGTTTTCTCTGCAGAGAGGCTCTAACTACGGCTCCCTGATGACTGGAGACGGAAACCTGCAAGTTTTTGCAAAGACTGGATACTACAAAGTGAGTGTGTGTGTGTGTGTGTGTGTGTGTGTGTGTGTGTGTGTGTGTGTGTGTGTGTGTGTGTGTGTGTGTGTGTGTGTGCGTGTGTGTGTGTGTGTGTGTGTGTGTGTGTGTGTGTGTGTGTGTGTGTGTGTGTGTGTGTGTGTGTGTGTGTTCATTAGTGTTGATAATGAGTCAGACACAAAGAGGAGCGCTGCAGATAGAATTAGAGACCATTTCATCTCAAACACAGCCTGGTCTCTCCTCTGATAGTACTGCACTGTAAGTATGATTTAGAAGTATGTCAGTATTTCCTTTTAACCCTCCTGTTGTCCTCGAGTCAAGGAAGGAAAGGAGGAAGAAGGAAGGATGGAAGGAAGGAGGGAAGGAAAGAAGGAGGGAGGGAGGAAGGAAAGAGGGAAGGAAGGAAGAAAGGGCTATGGAGTAAGGAAAGAAGGAAGGGAGGAAAGAGAGATGAAGGAAAGAAAGAGAGAAGGAGGGAGGAAAGAAGGAAGGATAGAAGGAAGGAATAAAGGGCTATGGAGGAAGGAAAGAAGGAAGGGAGGAAGAGAGGGGAAGAAAACAAAGAGAGAAGGAGGAAGTAAAGACAGAAGGAAGGAAGAAAGGGGGGTGGAGGAAGGAAAGGAAGGAGTTAAGGAGAGAAGGAGGGAGGGAGGAAAGAAGGACAGAAGGAAGGGAAGGAAGGAAGGAAGGATAGAAGGAAGAAAGGGAGGAAAGAAGGAACCGTCAAAACAGACGACACAAAGCTTAATGCTACTTTACATTTACTTCATTTCAGAGGTAAATATTGTAGAGCTGCAACTAAACATCAAGTCTTCTTAATGTTAAGAAGGTGACTTGTTACATTAAAATAATATGATGAGCTTATTAAATACAATGCATTAACAAAGATTAAACCTAGCTGTCCTAGAAGTAGTTTTTATTTGTATACTTTAATATCACAAATCAGAAATGTGCCTCAAGGGACAAATCTGCACAATCTGTCCGGCAGTAACATCCTCTGCAAACTCCCCAAAAACACAGAAAGAGCAGCAGAGGACAGACAGGAAATAGATTCATATCAAACTCACAGGATGAAAAACAGGATGACAGGATTATTTATAATAATTATCATCAATAACACTCCTGTTGTCCTCGTGTCAAGGAAGGAAGGGAGGGAGAAGGGAGGAAAGGAGGGAGGAAGGAAGGGAGGGAAGGAAAGAAGAAGGAAGGAAGGGAGGAAGAAAGGGAGGAAGGAAGAAGAAGGAAGGAAGGGAGGAAGAAGGAAGGAAAGGAGGGATGAAGGGAGGAAGAAGGAAGGAAAGGAGGGAGGAAGGGAGGTAGGAAAGGAAGGAAGGAAGGAAAGGAGGGAGGGAGGAAGGAAGGAAGGAAGGAAGGAAGGAAGGAAAGAAGGAGGGAAGGAAGAAGGAAGGAAGGAAGGACTGGAGAGAAGGAAGGAAGGAAGGAAGGTAGGGGGAGGAAAGAAGGAAAGAAAGAGAGAAGGAGGGAGAAAGGAAAAGAGGAAGGCAAGAAGGACTGGAGAGAAGGAAGGAAGGAAGGAAGGAAGGAAGGAAGGAAGGAAGGAAGGACGGAAGGAAGGACAGGAAGGAAGGAAGGAAGATGCACCAGTTTAGGCTTTAGCTCATGAAAGTCAGTTCACTTCTTCAGGATTTCCAGCTGAGACTAAGATCAGGATGAAGATGAGGATGAAGATGAGGATGAGGATGAGGATGAAGATGAGGTTGAGGATGAAGATGAGGATGAGAATGAGAATGAGGATGAGAATGAGGATGAGGATGATTGACGGCTGATTAATCTTCGTCTGTGTTCTTCCAGGGAAACATCGTGGCCATTAAATACTCCAACAGGAAACGCATCGAGCTGAACAGGATGGTCCTGTTTGAACTCAAACATGTGAGTGTGAAGGTTTTTATTTCAGAGTAAAATTAAGATCAAATATAAAGAAGAAGAGGAAAGATTGAAGCCACATGATCTGATATAATATGGCTTAGTGATCAGGTTTGTTAAAATGTACATTTAGTATTTTTGTTGGTTTTATATCATTTGAAATGACATTTGCACCATTTTTTACCAAAAGTAAGACTGAATGCTCCTGAAAATGTCAAATGGTGTAACCACAAAATAATGATAAATATTACATATTTTATCACCTACAGTGTATTTAAGTGGACTTATACTAATAATGACTTCATTTAAAAAATGTAAATGTTTCCTGGTCTCCATGGTTACCAGAGTAAATGTAATATTTAGAACCATTGTATTCCATTACCTTTATTTAATATAAAGTTATAATGTAAGATCATGCCAAACTAGTTGATATGGTGTTTTATTGACTATTTACTGTTTTTAAGCAAGTTGAATTATTTGGTACAAAGTTTTTATGGTTACACCACTTAGACATTTTTGCCATAATCCTCTAATATATTCTCTCTAAATGGATTAAAAGCAGGAATTCGATGCTGGGTCCACAAAAAAAGAATGTGTGCAAGTTATTCATACGTTTATTTTCACATTTTAACCCTTTAAATTTAAACTAAACCACATGGACACAAATAAAAAGATGAGTTTCCAGGATTCCTTCACACAGTCTAGTATCTGAAATATTAAATCAGAGATGATTGATGTGTGTAATATTTCATGCAGAAAGGTCACAGCTCCTAAATGCCAAACTGGCAATTAAAACCCTTTAGTTGGACTCATTTAACCTGCAGTCAGTGATTCAGAACAAAGCGTCTGGGCTGAAAGAACAATAATAAATAATGTTGGTCTGCTTAGTTAAGTTCCTCCATGTTCCTCAGAGGATGAATCGATACTGTAACACTGTAGTCTGTTAGATCTTCTTAAGGTTGAAAATGTGCATAAAACCATGTGGACAGAAACAGTTAATATATTAAAATGTCTCCGTTTGTGCAGATGAGAGACGTTCAGAACGAACATCTGACCAGATTCATCGGTTCCTGCATCGATCCTCCGAACATCTGCATCATCACAGAGTACTGTCCAAGAGGAAGTCTGCAGGTACACACACCTGTCTCTCTCTCTCTCTCTCTCTGTCTCTCTCTCTCTCTCTCTCTCTCTCTCTCTCTCCCTCACTCACTCACTCTGTCACTCACTCTCTCTTTCCATCTCTCTCTCTCTCTCTCTCTGTCTCTCACTCTCTCTCTCTCTCTCTCTCTCTCTCAATCTCTCTCCCTCTCTCTCTCTCAATCTCTCTCCCTCTCTCTCTCTCTCTCTCTCTCTGTCTCTCTCTCTCTCTCTCATTGACAGTCTTTACTTTGTGTCTTCAGGACATTTTGGAGAACGACAGCATCACTCTGGACTGGATGTTTAAATATTCTCTCATCAACGACATCGTGAAGGTTCATTTCTTTTTATAATCAGCTCAGATATTTAATGCAGTGGTGCTTCAGCGTCTCTCCAGCTTCCTCTTCCTTTTCCTCTTCCTCTTCCTCTTCCTCTCTGTGTAGGGCATGGTCTTCCTCCACAACAGCGTCATCTTCTCTCACGGGAAACTCAAGTCGTCAAACTGTGTTGTGGACAACCGCTTCGTCCTGAAGATCACAGACTACGGTCTGAGCAGCTTTCGGTCTGACAGCGACTCGGGCAAAGACGCTCACGCCTACTTCGCTCGTGAGTCACAGCTTCAGCCTCCATCACAACAACCCCTGCAAGATTTTAACATTTATATTTATATTTAACATATATATGATCATGTAGAACTAGTCTAAACATAAGCAAATGAACCAGATCTTTTCCTGGTGAAATACAGGAACAGAAACTATCTGATCAAAGAATGAATAAAAAAGTTCACAAATCTTGAAAAATTGGTGCAACTGAATGAAAACATAATTTAAATGTTCAGACAGTGCAGCTATTGCATGATGATATTCAGCTGAGCCTCCTCCATGAGTAAATTTCCGGAAACCTTTCCATGGGAAGTTAAACTGGGGAATTTTAGAAACTTTCCATGGGAATTAACTGGCAATTTGGGGTAATTTATACAAACTGTATCACCTGTATACAAACACAAATATAAACATTTGATTTTGTCGTAAGTAGACATGCATGCAAACTAATACAATTTAAAAAAACAAACATTTTGACAGATTTATTTGTGATCACAACTTTAATCAATTCTTTCATTGAGCAACTAAAACGTGAATGTTGAGTAAAATAAATATAGTTCCTTCTATAAATCATTTCTGCATGTGATGGAGGAACAGGGGAAATATTCTACTGGATTTACATTAAATGTGGTTGTTTATTTCCATTAATTCCCGTTAATTCCCATATATTCCAAAATATATTCCCATATATTCCGAAATGTTTTCCCATTAATTCCCATATATTCCGAAATATTTTCCTATTAATTCCCATATATTCCCCTTAATTCCCATATTTTCCCATTAATTCCCATATATTCCGAAATATTTTCCTATTAATTCCCATATATTCCCCTTAATTCCCATATATTCCAAAATATATTCCTGTTAATTCCTATGGAAAGTTTGCATTTTAAGAAATTTCCGTAATTTTGCAACCCTATCCATGATACACCGAATGTGGCAATGTGTTATAATATTAGAATATATTAACTACATTAAATAAGACATGAAATATAAATACACAAGAGCACAAGAATATATTTCCCAGTGAGACTCTTCATCTTCATCTTCATCTTCATCTCCATGTTTCCTCTCCTCCGCCCTGCAGAGAGGTTGTGGATGGCTCCGGAGGTGCTCAGGATGGAGTCTCCTCTTCCTCAGGGAACTCAGAAAGGAGACGTGTACAGCTTCGGCATCATCCTCCAGGAGGTGGCGCTGCGCCGAGGAGCCTTCTACCTGGAGGGAGAGCCGCTCAGTCCTAAAGGTGAGAAACACTAAGGGTCCGGTTTACTGAAGGTCTGCATGTGTAAAAACCATAGACTGCATATTAGAAATGGACGTAACATCCGTGACGTCACCCATTGGTTTGTGGACTGCTGCTCGGAGGCCAATAGTATCGGATCTGAGCAGCGCCATCTTGAAAATTTCAGGTGCATGCTGGGAAAAATAAAAACAGGGATTCTACTTATATGGGCATCAGGAGGAGCATGAGGCGCCCTCCTGAACCTGTGAACCAATCAACCTGTCAATCACGACGTAGCCACGCCCTAATGCATACCCTGCTTTATCGTCACATATAAAATCAGGGAGGCCAAAATGTCCCAAATGAACATCATACTGCATTGAAGAAGGCTTTAAACTAACGATTGAGACCATAAACACATTTTGAAAACGTTTACTGAGGTTAGAAATCAAGTGAGAAGTTGGTGAATTCTCCATTGACTTGTATAGAGACGGAAGTCTTTTTGACACCAAAACGGTCGCCCCCTGGTGGCCTTTTGATAGAATGCAGTTTTAAGTTACTTCCGCGTTGGCCTCATTTCAGAGGACCGGAACTCCCCCCCTGAACCAACCTCATTATGAGACCAACACGAGACACATATAGGCGCACAGACTGGTGCATCTGTTATTTAGACAACGTGGGCGCAGGGCGAGAAAATGAGAACTGCGCCGGGGGAAACTAACAAAGACACATGAGCCACGCCTTCCATCCACTGTGCACCGACCGCAAGATGGAGCCCCTAGTGTTTCCATTCCCTTCTTACAGAGTCTGTTTCCTCTTAATGGAAGACATCGAAAAACCGTTGCTGTTTTTTCAGCAGGATTCATGTTTATCCAGAGAGGAACAGACAGACTTCATTAGAGAAACTAATCTCTTCCTATCTGTTTCTTCATTCCTTTACTGAAGTCACAACAGAAACAATTTAAACTCTGTCAGTCTGGAGTTCAATTTAACAGCAGTCAACATATTATATCAACCCTCCTGTTGTCCTCGAGTCAAGGAAGGAAGGGAGGAAGAAGGAAGGAAAGGAGGGAGGGATGGAGGAAGGAAGGAAGGGAGGAAGGAAGAAGGAATGAAAGGAGGGAAGGAAGGAGGAAGAAGGGAGGAAGGAAGGAAGAATGAAGGAAGGGAGGAAGAAGGAAAGGAGGGAGGGAGGGAGGAAGGAAGGAAGGAAGGAAATGAGGGAAGGAAGGGAGGGAGGAAAGGAAAGAAGGAAGGGAGGAAGGAAAAGAAGGAAGGAAGGAGGGAGGGAGAAAGGAAAAGAGGAAGGGAGGAGGGAGGAAAGAAGGAGGGAGGGAGGAAAGAAGGAAGGGAGGAAGGAAAGGAAGGAAGGAAGGAAGGAAAGAAAGAGAGAAGGAGGGAGGAAGGAAAGACAGACAGAAGGAAGGAAGGAAGGAAGGAAAGAAGGAACAGTCAAAACAGACGGGGTCAATGTGACCTGGGAGGACGACACGAAGTGAAAAATAAAAATACTGTTTAGAAAGATTTAGTCTGAGCAGACGCAACATGCTGATAACAGATTTGTTCCACTGAACACTTTCTCAGATGTGAAAACGTAGATATAAAAAAAAAGGAAGTAAGAGGGCCAAAACCACAGAGTCCGAAATATTCCTGGAAAGTTGAGATTTTCCAGTTTTTCCTTTTTCCAGTTTGGTTTTGGGCTTTAAGCCGAGGTCAAGATCTGAGGAGTCAGATTCAGAGCGACGTCTTCTGGAGGGAAAGTTTAGTTTGGAGCTTTAGTAGAGCAGACGACTAGAGTACGACTCTAATAAACACTATCTTTAGTTTAGTTTAGTTTAGTTTGGAGCTTATATGACAGACTAACACAGTATGACTCTAATGGCGCTTTTCCACCATACAGTTCTAGCACTACTCGGCTCGCCTCGACTCGGTACCGGGAACCTTTTCCATTACAAAAAAGTACCTACTCAACGTGAGCGGGGTCGTCATAGCAACGCTGCCGTGACTTCGTTTTATACGCGACACAAACACATAAACAATGGAGGACATGGAGGCGATGATGTACTTGCTGCTGTATGAGGCTTTCTGTCTCACACAGAGCAAGAGAAGAGAAACGTATCGCTGTAACGCTGTTGTTGGTATTTAAAAATGCCGGGTTTGATTCTTGTGTGGGACGGCTCATGACTCTTCCAGTGACTCTCTGACCAATCAGTGGCCGGCAGTCTGTTGACGTCACAGTTAGTATCGGCTCGGCTCGCTTGGAACCTCGACAGAGCAGGTACTAAAAAAGTACCAGGTACCAGGTACTATCCCTGATGGAGACGCAAAAAAAACCTAGTCGAGTCGAGTCGTGCTGGAACTGTGTAGTGGAAAAGCTCCATAATAAACAGTATCTTTAGTTCAGTTGAGTTGAGTTTAGTCATTAAATGTATGCAATTCTAATACACGTGTAAATAAATAGAATAGATCATCATATGTTCTTGTTTTCTTCATGTTTAAACAGTGACTCTGCTGCTCTTCAGGGTAATGGTGCAGACAGAAAAACAGTTTGAGGAGATTTAGAGTCAGAAAACAAGCGAGAAGTCAGATCAGGTTAAATAAAGGATCGTGTTCCAGCAGCTTCGGGCTTCATCAGGACTCATTGTGCTGATTTAACTCCTCCGTCCGTCTGTCTGTCTGTCCTCAGAGAAGCAGCCTGATCATAGCAGCGGCTCATTAACCCTTAAAACTGATAAATGTTTATATTGAGAGCATTAAAACCACCACGAACACCTTTGTTGTAGCTTTAAATGATTTTCAATAAAGTGAGACAGAAAATATACATATATAAAAATATCTCAACTTTAAAATTCACCATTTAATGACGACATGGAAACACTCTCTGCTCCCTAAAAGCTTCATTAAGGATTAATCACACATTTATTAGCCACTGATGACTCATGAGGTTTTTATGAATGAAAAATAGATTTATAATTCAGCAGTTTTCACTAAATATAGAGTCAGAATATAAACAAGTATCTAAGAGTTAATTAGAAAGTGGTAATTTGCTGTTGACTCGTGTCGTACGTGTCATTGATCTGATTGGAAACCGCATCTGTGTTTAGTCATCGATCGGGGGAAACAGGAAGCGGTCGTGGTGAAGTCGTCGGTGGCAGATCGAGACATTTGGAGCAGTTTAGTTTGAGTCGTGACGAAGACTGAATGAGAGGAATTAGAGACGGAGCATGACATGAATGAAAGCAGCAATTTAGACCCTGATTTAGGAAGAGGAGGAGGAGGAGGAGTGTGTGATGGATAGGGTGAAAAAGAAACTTCGACCTGTTGCCAATGGAGACAATCAGCCAGCTGGACGAAGCTTCGATCTCTCCGCAGTGTTTCTGTCCAACTGCAAACTTTAAAACCACTAAAACAGCCTCAGAGCTGTCAGACCAGAACTCGTTTATTTAAAACCAGATCAGGGTCCAATTTCAGTTGTAGTGAAGAGTCACTTCGTGGAAAAGTTCCTGTTTCCAAAACCACAGAGGACATGAGGGAGGGAGGGAGGGAGGGAGGGGGGGGGGAGTTACAGATGAAGTGTGTTTCTAGGAATTTTGGAGAAAAAGAAACTCATTAATATCAAGACTGACAGTTTATTCTCGACCCTCCAAACAGCAAAATAATAATCCGTCTCTGTGGCGACGGAGCGAACTTCATCTGCCAAAGAAGTTCATGTGATATGATTGAAAGCTCCGGAGCAGCTACTGAACGGACTCCGTGGTGAAGCTGTTTTTATAGGTGTATATGTTCTTGTTTTTTGTCCAGCTGTTTAATAAAATGAAAGTATCTCTTTAGAGAAAACATGATTTTCACAAGCTCTACTCAGCTCTACTTATTTAGAGTTGAGAAATTAGAGTTTTATTGCTGCAGGAAAAAGTAAAATTATCTGGACAGAAATATGTTCATGAATTAAAAAGTTAACACACTTTTCAGGAGCTTTTCAACATTTGATTTGATTTCATTAACTATCTGGAGGACCAGTTCTCAGATTTTATGAATCCTACTGATTGCACTTTTGCAGGTGACACTGCCATTTATTTGATCGAGTCCTCTGATTGCTTGAGTCTTTATGATTTAATGGAGTTTGAACTGTAGCCTTAATGTCTTAATGTGATTGTTTTATGATTTGCTTGTTTTTAATTATGTTGCCTTGTATGACCTCCTGGTTTTAATTTCCTGTTTTGTAAAATCAGTGAAAAGCGCTTTATAAATAAAGATTATTATTATGAAACTTGGCAAACATGCAAGTTCCTGTCAGACAGAAATAGGTGTAGACCCGACCTGACAGGCCCTTAATCCTCCGTCTGTATATCTCATAGACTGTATATAAGAAATGGACGTAACATCTGCAACGCCACCCATTGGTTTGTGGACTGCTGCTCAGAAACCAATAGTATCGGATCTGAGCAGCGCCATCTTGAAAATTTCAGGTGCATGCTGGGAAAAATAAAAACAGGGATTCTACTTATATGGGCATCAGGAGGAGCATGAGGCGCCCTCCTGAACCTGTGAACCAATCAACCTGTCAATCACCACGTAGCCACGCCCTAATGCATACCCTGCTTTATCGTCACATATAAAATCAGGGAGGCCAAAATGTCCCAAATGAACATCATACTGCTTTGAAGAAGGCTTTAAACTAGCGATTGAGACCATAAACACATTTTGAAAACGTTTACTGAGGTTAGAAATCAAGTGAGAAGTTGGTGAATTCTCCATTGACTTGTATAGAGACGGAAGTCCTTTTGACACCAAAGCAGTCGCCCCCTGGTGGCCTTTTGATAGAATGCAGCTTTAAGTTACTCATTTCAGAGGACCAGAACTCCCCGCCTGGTATATCTGCATGCTGTCTGCTCCTCCTGTTAGACCTGAGAGAAGTTCAAACTCTGCTAACTGTCACACCTCCACACACCCGGCCAATTACTGCGTGAAGTCAGTTTGTTGCAGAAAGTTTAAAAATACTGGACAGAAAGCAGGTTTCAGATGCTGTTAGTCGAAGCAACAATCAGTTTGTTTGATGCAGACTGAGATGAGACATGGCTGTAGTTTTATTCTCAAGCATAGTCAAAGTCTCTTAAGAGTTATTGAGTCTGTCTTTGTGCATTTCACAAGGTAACCTGTTTGTTATTTCTGTCCTCATTTGTTATTTCAGAGGAGTTGATAAGTGAGATCTTTCTTTTCAGCATCTTTTGGCATCTTCATCCAATAGAAAACGTTTCTCCTCCTCAATGCAGATTGGCTGTTTCTTCCTCTGCCTTCTTCTATTTTTAGTCGCTTATTTCAGGTGACGATCTCTCCCATTGACTGTACGACCATTGGTTATCATGTGGACTCAAAAGTCACATTATGACCATTATTCTTATGAAGTATTAACTGAAAACCTGAGCTCATTCAACCCTGAGATGCTGAGTTAGTAAATACAACATAATGCAACATAGATCAAATTATCATAATCTGTAGGAGACCAAACTTAATCCTCTCATACTAAACAATCAGGTCTCTAAACATTTAGTGTCATGACTCTCCTCTGAAACCTGAGCGGACCCTCTCCTCTCCGCAGAAATCGTGGACCGGGTGATTCTGGGCGAGTGGCCCTGCCTGAGGCCGACCACCGACACGCAGAGTCACAGTCCTGAACTGGGTCAGCTGATGCAGCGCTGCTGGGCCGAGGAGCCGACAGAGAGACCCGAGTTCAACCACATCTGTCTGCTGCTGCGCAAACAGAACAAGTAAGTCCTTCAAAAACAAGAAGAAGAAGAGAGTGTCTGAAGCTGGAGCCCTACTGCAGGAAAAGTACCGTAAAAAACGATGTATAAGACGCACCTTAAACGTGATTTATTTTAATTTAAAAGTAAAGGTGCGTCTTATACAGATGTGTCCTATACAGGAGTAAAATGCAGAGAGGTTGGATATGAGCAGCTCTTATTGAACTATAGCAGAGACACACAGTATGAGCACAGATCTGAAGAATAAAAGATTCACTAAGTACGTTGTTTTTCCTCTGGATGGAACAGAGGACGATGCTTTGTTTGACTCTGGTGCAACATTTACTCAATTTTTGTAAGATGTCAAGAAAACAAAAAGGTTGGAAACCACTGGTTTCATCTTTAACAATGTGTTGTATTTATAAAGCTTGTTATATTATCCATTGTGTCAAATCTGCATCTGAAAAGTAACTAAAGCTGTCAAATATATGTAGTGGAGTAGAAAGTACAATATTTCCCTCTGAGATGTAGAAAGTACCTATTTACTTTCCACCACTGAAAACACACTCCATCTTCATCACTACGACTCAAAGAATCGATTAAAAAACTTGAACATTTATCAGTGTTCATTATTGTGTATTCAGTAGCACACCTCAAATATGTGTGTGTGTGTGTGTGTGTGTGTGTGTGTGTGTGTGTGTGTGTGTGTGTGTGTGTGTGTGTGTGTGTGTGTGTGTGTGTGTGTGTGTGTGTGTGTGTGTGTTCAGGGAGTCGAGGACCAACATCCTGGACAACCTGCTGTCTCGTATGGAGCAGTACGCCAACAACCTGGAGGAGCTGGTGGAGGAACGAACTCAAGCTTATCATGAAGAGAAACGCAAGGCTGAAGCTCTGCTCTACCAAATACTACCACAGTCAGTACTATAGTACTACAAATACTACTACAGTCAGTACTACAGTACTACAAATACTACTACAGTCAGTACTATAGTACTACAAATACTACCACAGTCAGTACTATAGTACTACAGTACTACAAATACTACCACAGTCAGTACTACAGTACTACAAATACTACCACAGTCAGTACTATAGTACTACAGTACTACAAATACTACCACAGTCAGTACTACAGTACTACACATACTACCACAGTCAGTACTACAGTATTACACATACTACCACAGTCAGTATTATAGTACTACAAATACTACTACAGTCAGTACTACAGTACTACAAATACTACCACAGTCAGTACTATAGTACTACAGTACTACAAATACTACCACAGTCAGTACTACAGTACTACAAATACTACCACAGTCAGTACTATAGTACTACAGTACTACAAATACTACCACAGTCAGTACTACAGTATTACACATACTACCACAGTCAGTATTATAGTACTACAAATACTACTACAGTCAGTACTACAGTACTACAAATACTACTACAGTCAGTACTATAGTACTACAAATACTACTACAGTCAGTACTATAGTACTACAGTACTACACATACTACCACAGTCAGTACTATAGTACTACAAATACTACTACAGTCAGTACTATAGTACTACAAATACTACTACAGTCAGTATTATAGTACTACAAATACTACTACAGTCAGTACTACAGTACTACAAATACTACCACAGTCAGTACTACAGTACTACACATACTACCACAGTCAGTACTACAGTACTACAAATACTACTACAGTCAGTACTATAGTACTACAAATACTACTACAGTCAGTATTATAGTACTACAAATACTACTACAGTCAGTACTACAGTACTACAAATACTACCACAGTCAGTACTATAGTACTACAAATACTACTACAGTCAGTACTACAGTACTACAAATACTACTACAGTCAGTACTATAGTACTACAAATACTACCACAGTCAGTACTATAGTACTACAGTACTACAAATACTACCACAGTCAGTACTACAGTACTACAAATACTACCACAGTCAGTACTATAGTACTACAGTACTACAAATACTACCACAGTCAGTACTACAGTACTACACATACTACCACAGTCAGTATTATAGTACTACAAATACTACTACAGTCAGTACTACAGTACTACAAATACTACCACAGTCAGTACTATAGTACTACAGTACTACAAATACTACCACAGTCAGTACTACAGTACTACAAATACTACCACAGTCAGTACTATAGTACTACAGTACTACAAATACTACCACAGTCAGTACTACAGTATTACACATACTACCACAGTCAGTATTATAGTACTACAAATACTACTACAGTCAGTACTACAGTACTACAAATACTACTACAGTCAGTACTATAGTACTACAAATACTACTACAGTCAGTACTATAGTACTACAGTACTACACATACTACCACAGTCAGTACTATAGTACTACAAATACTACTACAGTCAGTACTATAGTACTACAAATACTACTACAGTCAGTATTATAGTACTACAAATACTACTACAGTCAGTACTACAGTACTACAAATACTACCACAGTCAGTACTACAGTACTACACATACTACCACAGTCAGTACTACAGTACTACAAATACTACTACAGTCAGTACTATAGTACTACAAATACTACTACAGTCAGTATTATAGTACTACAAATACTACTACAGTCAGTACTACAGTACTACAAATACTACCACAGTCAGTACTATAGTACTACAAATACTACTACAGTCAGTACTACAGTACTACAAATACTACTACAGTCAGTACTATAGTACTACAAATACTACCACAGTCAGTACTATAGTACTACAAATACTACTACAGTCAGTACTACAGTACTACAAATACTACTAAAGTCAGTACTGCAGTACTACAAATACTACTAAAGTCAGTACTGCAGTACTACAAATACTACTACAGTCAGTACTATAGTACTACAAATACTACCACAGTCAGTACTCCAGTGTCTCTCTCTCAGTGTCTCTCTCTCTCTCTCTCTCTCTCTCTCTCTCTCTCAGTGTCTGTCTCTCTCTCTCAGTGTGTCTCCCTCTCTCTAAGTGTCTCTCTCTCTCAGTGTCTCTCTCTCAGTGTCTCTCTCTCTCTCTCTCTCTCTCTCTCTCTCTCTCTCTCTCTCTCTCAGTGTCTCCTTCTCTCTAAGTCTCTCTCTCTCTCAGTGTCTCTCTCTCTCAGTGTCTCTCTCTCTCTCTCGCCCCGCTCTCAGCTCGGTTGCCGAGCAGCTGAAACGAGGTGAGACGGTTCAGGCTGAAGCTTTTGACTCGGTCACCATCTACTTCAGCGACATCGTGGGATTCACGGCCATATCAGCAGAGAGCACGCCCATGGAGGTGAGAGTTGGTTTCAGCTCATCAACTATTTCATTTCATCAACTAAAATCATGTAAAGTTTTTGGACAGTTTAGAGTGTTCAGAGAAATGAGTGAATAAGTGATGAAAAACCATCATGCATCAATCACACATCAACAACAGCCCAATGTTATGCATGATCCATGATGATGATGATGATACAGAAAAATACAGATACATGGCAAAAGTAACATATTATCAATATCACTGATATTTGCCGTCCTGTGTTTAATGTGTCTGTCCTCCTCTTCGTCCTGTCGTTGTGACCCTGCAGGTGGTGACACTGCTGAACGACCTGTACACCTGTTTCGACGCCATCATCGACAACTTTGATGTTTACAAGGTGAATTAACAGAAAGTGTTCAGTTCAGGAGCAAATGAGCAGAAGAGTCCTGCGAGGCTTCCAGCGGAGCTTCTGGACTCAAACGTTTGTTCAGCAAACTAATTCTGTCATGACCAGAAATAATAGGACCCCAGAGCAGACCAGAGACGAGCGAACACACAGGAGGTAACTCAAAAGCAGGGTTTTAATGACAGGGTGAGTGGGGCAGTGAGGGAGCAGTGGCTGGGTCTGGGGTTAGGGTTCCAGGGAAGGTTGGTGAGGTAAGGTCCACGAAGGGAAGGCAGTGCACGGGGAGAGGGATCCAGGGGACAGAGGCAGGGCACCAGCAGGCGGGGAAGGCAAAAACTGTGTAGGGAACAGGAGAGAGCAGTTACAAAAGCAATAATCTTCACCAAGCAAACGACACAAGAACACACTAGAGGTTCGGCCCAGCGTTACCACACGAGTAGCGGAACTATCTGGCAGGGGATGGAAGGGTGAACCAGGTGTTTATGCTGCTGCTGTTGATTGAGATGACTTTCAGGTGTGCCAAACCTCCACCACTGAGCCCTGCCTCTGCCAATAGAAACACAGACAAACAGGGGAGGAGACAAATTCTGTTATTTTATGCTTCAAAGACAAAAACATCGTTAAGATTAAATGAGATTCATTAATTGAACTAATTGAACGTTATTGATCTAGGTTCCTGCTGTTCAATGCAAAGGCAGAAAAACAATGGATCTCTGAAATATCAACTTTTCAGGACAATAAGAAAAAAACACACAATCTAATTGGAATAAATGAGTCTGATTAGCTGCAGAACCTCCTTCATACAGACAGTAACGAGAATATTAGTAAAGTTAACTATAATGAAGAAAATAGCAAATTAACCATATTTTAAAATTATAATCTAAAATCTTGCATCACTTTGAGTAAAAGCGTAGATGAAAAATTATGAATATTTAAAAAAATTAAACAAAATAACAGTAGAGCAAAACCCATGAATAGAAATCTGATAAATGGAAACAGACTGAACATATTAAACATGTTTCTGAGTTTTAAAAAACACCTTAAACTTCACTTTAACCTTCGTGTCGTCCTCCCGGGTCAAATTGACCCCGTCTGTTTTGACTGTTCCTTCTTTCCTCCCTTCCTTCTCTCTTTCTTTCCTTCCTCTCTCTTTCCTCCCTTCCTTCTGTCCGTCCTTCCTCCCTCCTTCTTTCCTTCCCGACTTCCTTCTTTCCTTTCCTTCCTTCCTCCCTCCTTCCTTCTCTCTTTCTTTACTCCCCCCTACCTTCCTCCCTTTCCTTCTTTCCTCTGTCCTTCCTCCCTTCCTTCTTTCCTTCCTTCCTTTCTTCCTTCCTCTTTACCTTTCTCCCTCCTTCCTTCCTTCCTTCTTTCCTCCCTCCCTCCTACATTCTTTCCTTCTTTCCTCCATCCTTCCTTCCTTCCTGCCCTTCCTCCTTTCCTTTCCTCCCTCCCTCCTTCCTTCCTTCTTCCTCCTTTCCATCCTTCCCTCCTTCTTCCTCCCTCCCTTCCTTCCTTGACTCGAGGACAACAGGAGGGTTAAGAGGTTTAGATCTTGACACTAACCTGCTGTCCATGCTCCTGTGGCGCCCCCAGGTGGAGACCATCGGTGACGCCTACATGGTGGTTTCCGGGCTGCCGGTGAGGAACGGGAAGCTGCACGGCCGAGAGATTGCTCGCATGTCCCTCGCTCTGCTGGACGCCGTCCGGACCTTCAAGATCCGCCACCGACCCGAAGAGCAGCTGAAACTGAGGATAGGAATACACAGCGGTGAGACATTTATCTGACTGACTCACAGTGTACATACAGTCAGTGTCAGGGACCTACTGTATATGATTACTTTATTTAATTCATATAAACGATGAGTTCACAAGTTTGCCTTATAGGAGTCAGAACTCCTGTTCATACTGACCATTAGAAGATCCCTTCATAATGTTTACAATGGAAGTGATGGAGGACTAAACCCACAGTCCTCCTTCTGTGGAAACATGGATTTAAAAGTTGATCTGAAGCTAATATGAAGCTTCAGTCGTCTGAATGAGACAAATCTTCATCTTCTATGTTTCAACGTTACAGTGTTTTTAGTACCAAAGTCTTTTTGTTACTATACTTCCACCACAGCTCAACAGGGAAACACTAAGAGGGAATCTGATGCTAAAAAGACTGTAAATACTACTAATGCTACTACTACTACTACTACTACTACTACATAAAGTACTACTACTACTACTCCTCCTCCATGTACTTCCTCCCTCAGTAAACATGTCAGATATCATTGATATAATAACTCAGACTGATGAAGCTCAATAGAAGCTGATCATTTACTTTTAAATGACGGATTTAGTCCTCCATCACTTTACATTGAAAGCACATTAGAAGGTTTTAATAGTCAGTATGAACAGGAGGAATGATTACAGAGAGGAAAACCTGACTGATGATTTAAGATAGACTTGGACAATTGTGAACTGTGTTTTGAATCCAGGAATCATCAACATCATTTCTATTCAACCATTTGTGTTTGTGAAGAATAAATCGGCTCTTCACAGGCTACAGCTGTGGAATTAAAAGAACATTAATTTCTGTTAAGTATGATAACAACCATAGTTTTAATGCCTCTCCTCGTGTGGAGGACAAACCTGCAGTTACCACTTTTCACCATGTGGTGTCACCAAAGAGAACCAAACAGATCTTTGAGATTGTTACTTTAACTCTACTAATATTTTGCACACCCAAAAAAAACCTGTTGTAAACTGTCACAGACGAAATCGACCATCAAACTATAAATCCAGCACTGAATTACCAACTTATTTTCATCAGGATGTTTTATCATTAACATCCTGCTTGCATGTGTTATTTTGTGTGTGTGTGTGTGTGTGTGTGTGTGTGTGTGTGTGTGTGTGTGTGTGTGTGTGTGTGTGTGTGTGTGTGTGTGTGTGTGTGTGTGTGTGTGTGTAGGCCCAGTGTGTGCAGGCGTGGTCGGTCTGAAGATGCCACGTTACTGTCTGTTTGGTGACACAGTCAACACGTCGTCACGAATGGAGTCGACTGGAGAAGGTCAGAACAGCAACTTCATAAACTGCAATAAACCTCATTAAACTTCATTAAACTTTATTAAACATCTCATAAAAGCAGAAACTTTAAAACACAGACATGTTATGGACAAAAAGATATTTTCCAGCCCAGCATGACGACGATTAATATACTTATGTTACAGGTTGACTAACAGGCCAGAAAACTGTCTAATTAACAGCTGCAGGAACAAATAAAGTGTAACATACCTCTGTGTGTGTGTGTGTGTGTGTGTGTGTGTGTGTGTGTGTGTGTGTGTGCATGTGTGTGTGTGTGTCCTCGCAGCGCTTAAGATCCACTTGTCGGCGGCGACTCGCGACGTCGTGCTGGAGTTCAACTGCTTCCAGCTGGAGCTGAGAGGAGAGATCGACATCAAGGGCAAAGGAAAGATGACCACCTATTGGCTACTGGGAGAGAGCGACAGCCAATGACGAAACACTGCGGACAGGAAGTCGACGGAGGACGAAGGAGAGTGAGGATAGGGGAGGAGAGGAAGGTGGGAGGTCAGGAAAGGTAAGATGTAGGTAAAGAAGTGAAGAAGAAAAAGCAAAATGACAGAAGTTCAGGTGTTTAAGAAGAAAGAAGAACTAGGAAAAAAGGAAGATAAAAAGTGAATCTCCTCAGATACCTCAGGACTCGTCACCTCCGAGTCGTTTCTTGTTCCTGGATTTCACATCATGGATGAAGGAAAGTAGCGATATACATTTGCTACGCACGTGTACGCAAAACTGTCAAACTGTGCAAGAGACGAGAGAGAAAACACACGAGAGGAAAGACGGAGAAACGACAGAAAAATCATGACGAAGAGGGGAAAAAAAGCTGCAACAGTGTGATTAAAACTGAGCTAACGAAGGGCTGGAATATAAAAGATGAAGATAAATGAACAGACAGAGTTATATGATGTGTTCCAGATGTGTTTTCGTCGAGTTTTAAAGCAGAAAATCAAACTGTTGTTCTGTTTAAAGTCGATTTTAACCTCAGATTTGGACAGAGACTAAACACGGGATGAATTTATTTGTGTTGGTTGAATGTTGTACAGATTTATACTGTAACTCTGAGTGAGTCATGATGTGGTTTTATCCATCAGTGCAGGTTCATGTCGACATAGTTTCAGCTAGTAAGTTAGAATTTAGAAATGAAAGCGGCTATATAATTGATATTTTTATAATGAAACATGAATGAAATGTATAAATGTCCGTCTGTAATGTGAGAGATGTGTCGCTCATAGAGAATTATCAGAGACTCTGTAGCTTCCTCTCGGCTTTACGGAGGTTTATAGTTGAGTTTCAGCTCATTGTTTAGCTGCAACTTTAGAGAAAAGGCTGTATAAAATTTAAAAAGTCACTGTTCACTATCTGCTCAGCACCAAATCTGACCAGAGCTGCATTAATTGGTCATAATTATCAGTTTCTAGAAGTGCTCCACCATCTGAAGAACATTACTGATGGTTAAACTGTGTCCTTCACTCCTGAATCCTGCAGTTTTTACTATATAATGTGTTTGAACCTCAGAGACTCTGCAGCTTCCTCTCAGCTTTAAGGAGCTTTATAGTTGAGTTTCAGCTCATTGTTTAACTGTAACTTTACTGCTCTGGTTCACTCTCAGCTGCTCTCATAGCATCGTTTCCACTGTTCACTACCTGCTCACCAAACAGCAAACACACACAGTTATCTGGAGACTAGCTGCTGAACATAGTGGAGCATTTATTTCCCTCAGGAGTTGGTAGAGAGTAACAACAGAGATAAAAGAGAGAGAATACTGGACTTTACATTCAGCAGGTGGACAGAAATGCGACTCCATGAATCATAATGTTGATCAGTAACTGCTGGATGTGGAGATAAGTTCAAAATATCAACTTAAAATCTGAAATATGTCAGATTTTATGTTCACAATTTGTTTCTGATCAATATTAGCAAAGAAAATTCAGTTCCTGCAGGTTTAACTCGTTTTCTATGTCATTAAGTTTTTGGACTCACAAGAGAAAGGCGACAAAAAAAATGATGAAAATTGAAGCAGCATGGCCGGAGTTCGGGTCAAACACTGGAGCCTACATTTCCCATAATGCACCTGGATAGTGGTTGGATTTTTTTTTTTTACATTAGAGCCTCCCTGCAGTAAACGAGTCACATTTATTAAACTCTCTCTTATAAATCTGTCGTCTCTGAGCCCAAGCTGAGGTAACCCCGATGACATCACTGTGACATCATCAGGACTGTTTTCTGAGACTGAGCAGACCTTAAAAAAAATGTGTGGAATTGGTGAAGTGCTCCTTTAATGTTTTTCTTCCACAGTAACTCAGAGTACTTTGGATTTAAATCAAGAGAAGATTTTATTATGAAGACATTAAACGGTCACATTGATTAAAATATGCAGATTATTTTCTCAATTAATTGATTAATCATTTGGCCTTTTAGAATATCAGACATAATACTCATCACAATATCAAACAAAACATTAAAATATTCAATTTTCTGTAACGTGAGATCAAGAAAAGCAGCAAATTCTCACATTTGACAACAGGCAGATTTGCTTTAAAAAAAAAAAAGATTTAAATGATTAATCAATTATCCAAACAGTTGCAGATTAATTTTCTTTTAATTGACTAAATGTTGCAGTTTAGAGAATGAATAAGCAACTTGAATTTTGCAGAATAAAAGTTGCACTGCTGTAAAATTGTGTTTTTTGGATCACACACACACACACACACACACACACACACACACACACACACACACACACACACACACACACACACACACACACACACACACACACACACACACACACACAGAGAGAGAGAGAGAAACAGATATATGAAGAGTGATAAGTTTCATTTACAGTCAAATTCCAGAAAACAAGCGCAGCAACATTTGCTTGTTTTTCCTAAATGTGACTTTTGTGTTTCTCTCTGTGTGTCTTCCTGCTTTAAGATGAAGCCTCCTGACTTTTAATGGTTCACAGCAGCTCCAGCTCTGACGCAGCCAGTTATACTTGTTGTGGATAGCGCAGCAAGTGGACCCAAATACAGAGACCGAAGGCAGAACCGGGGCTAGAAAGCAATGAAAACGCAGGCAAAACACCAAAAAAGCAGTAAAACAGTAAACAAGCCTGGGCTGAACCATAGACTGTATATTAAATGGACGTAACATCCGTAACGTCACCCATTGGTTTGTGGACTGCTGCTTGGAAGCAAATAGTATCGGATCTGAGCAGCGCCATCTTGAAAATTTCCGGTGCATGCTGGGAAAAATAAAAACACAGATTCTACTTATATGGGCATCAGGAGGAGCATGAGGCGCCCTCCTGAACCTGTGAACCAATCAACCTGTCAATCACGACGTAGCCACGCCCTAATGGATACCCTGCTTTATCGTCACATATAAAATCAGGGAGGCCAAAATGTCCCAAATGAACATCATACTGCATTGAAGAAGGCTTTAAACTAGCGATTGAGACCATAAACACATTTTGACAACGTTTACTGAGGTTAGAAATCAAGTGAGAAGTTGGTGAATTCTCCATTGACTTGTATAGAGACGGAAGTCCTTTTGACACCAAAACGGTCGCCCCCTGGTGGCCTTTTGATAGAATGCAGTTTTAAGTTACTTCCGCGTTGGCCTCATTTCAGAGGACCGGAACTCCCCACCTGGGCTGAACAGAGAATCTAACTAAAACTGATCTGCAAACTAAGACTTAAATACAGAATGAAATACACTGCTTGGCACTTAAATCACACATTGGATCTTGATGAACTAATTATTCAAGGTGAAAATCTTCATGCCACCTTCATGGAGTCTGTTTCTCACAGTTTGGTCAGAAACATGAAAACCAGCAGCCTGTTGGAGGTCATGTTGTAGAGCTCTGGCAGTTCTCCTCCTGTTCCTCCTCACACAAAGGAGCAGATAGCGGTTCTCCTGCAGGTCTCCTTATGTAACTGCCGGTCTCCTTGTGTAACGGCCGGTCTCCCGGTGTAACTGCCGGTCTCCCGGTGTAACTGCCGGTCTCCCGGTGTCACAGCTGGTTTCCCAGTGTAACTGCCGGTCTCCCGGTGTCACAGCTGGTCTCCCAGTGTAACGGCCGGTCTCCCAGTGTAACTGCCGGTCTCCTGGTCTAACCCTACTGAAAATATTGTTTGGAATAATAATTTGTGTCTAAAAAACAAAAGTTAAATTATGTAAGCTAAAAATCTCCCTCATGTAAAACATCTAAAATCACTGTAAATGTCGTTCATGTCTTAACATCACTTGTGTCAGCTGCATACTGGACCATGATTGGCTCTAAACTAGTGGTGATGTCATTAATCCTGCTCGTAGGTAAACATGTTAAACTGAGATTTAAGATGAGCTCAGAGAAACTTTCCCTCCTTCTGCAGATGAATGAAAACAAACCCAGCACAGAGAAGAAGAAGAACATCCAACTGAAGAAACAAGAAAAATTTTGACTGGAAGTTCAGCTGTTCATTTTCTCTATACAGAAAAGCTCTCTGTTAATAAACAAATGTTTTCCTGTGATTTGTATTTGAAAAAAAGTTGCAATGACAAAACATTTTGACACTTAAACTCAAACAGTTGGTGCAACAGTTGAAAGATCTGGGGATCAAACCTGCGATGTGTCAGTTTCAGGACAGTTTTCTGCACATTTCTCTGCTCTGAACTCTTCACATCCTGCAGACTGAAGCAGCAAATATGGCAGAAATGTACCAGAGCCGTTAGTGGGACAAAATATTTTCTCAGACTCTTGAACTGAAAGGCCTCAAATTGTGTCTTCAAGTACAAAGAAGCTCTGATATATTTATATAATGTCATTACATGTGGATTACATGTGGGCTCCAAACAGACTCGTATATCAAACCTGGTGAGAAATGATCATTAGAGCATGATGATCATCATGCTCCAGTTATCACAGGTCAGCTCAGTGGACCTCAGCAACGTGTCATTAAAGGTTTTATTCCTTTTGTGCCGTCAATCATTCTTATAATGAAAGCTTCTCTTAGTTGTATCTTATTGCATTTCCCCTTTTGTGCCATTTTGCATCCCAGCATTAGGCTCAAAGTTAGCTTCAGTTCAAGTGGAGATTCGTAAAGTGAAAATTAGTTTTTTACTGGGGATCAAACCAGCAGTGTTGGTGTGTTTGTACTGGCCTGTAGTGGTCTTAACAAAGTGCTGTGCAGAGCTGGTTTTGGGTTGCAGACACTGTTAAGATATGACAGCTTGTTAGTTACAGGTTATTATTTTCAGATAACCTCTTTATGTTCCAAATTAATCCTCAGAGCAATAATGAGCTGGTACAGCGTCTCTGCAAAACATAACATTTTAATGTATTCAAAAAAAGACTAAAGAAGTTATACATTTACATCATATTTATTTAACGTGTGTAACATACATTGTATATAGCAAATGTTAATACTCATTAATCAATATAAAACAAGGTAAGGTAGCTCACTTTTTGTTAACAGTACAAAATCAGATAATTTACTTAAGTAAAAATACCAACACAACAGTGTAAAAATACTCCATTACAAGTAAAAGTACTGCAGTATTATGAGTGATGTACAGTAGTTAGTGTTATTGTACAAGTACATAAGTATTATGAGCTTGATGAAGTTAGGGTACATAAAAGAAAAAAACTACACTTCTTGGACATGACCAGAACAGGTGTATGAGGTCGGCAGGGGCCTGGCTGCTGCTGTTACAGGCATCTACAACATTAGGATACATTTTAGACAAACTGATTGAGTTATGAGTTTGCACTCAGTCAGAATAGTTTCCTATTAGTCATCTTCAATATGCCCAGATCCTGCTCCCATCATTTTCTTGTTTGCTGAACTGAAATAATGGAGTCAATGGCATTGCAGATGTGAGAAATATTCCCTCTCTGATTGGGGTTTACCATGAGAAAAGTGTCTAATAACGTCTGCGGGGGAGATTTGGGAAGGCAGGATAGTTTTTCTGAACAAAATGCCTAATTTGAAGAAAACTAAAAAGGTGAGAAGATGGAAGCTTACATTTAGTCAGGTCAGTAAAGGACATCATCATACATACAAAATACAACAAAATATTACTATTACCAGTATATTATATAGTTTTGCGAAATAATATATAAGAAAACATTGTAACAAAGCTTTTAAAATATGGTTCATGGCTGAGCTACAAAATATTGAATACAGTGGAAAATGTTAGAGGTACAACACACAAAGTCATAAAGGACATTTTCTTTCAATAATATTTTTACATGTCTTATAGCCATGTGAATGAATTTATGTTAATTATAAATATACGTTTGTTTCCATATCTACCTGTCAGTGAAATAGTCAATGAATATTCCAAAGTAACATTAAAGGGTTTTAGTGTCTATCTATCTATGATGTCTCCAGTGGAAATGACGTAAAACAAGTTGGAGTACGAGTCTAATATACGGATATACAGATTACAAAAGATTTTTATATGCATTTAACACAACTAGCTTCATTTGTCACACTCACTGGGGGAGATGAGAGAGGAAAGGATTGGTGAAACAACACCCACCATGTCTCTCCATGTAATTCAAAAAGAACAAGGAGTGCTTCGACTGCATTAAAAACAGTTTCCTTGGACAAACCCGGCGCACCTAAAAGTCCTTCCTAAATTTGGTAGGTCTGAGTCTTAACATCAGCTTGGATGGAAATGCTTTTAATATTTACAATTGTCAGTTATATACATTTAGAGCTGCATTGTTAGTTTGTAAGGTTCAGTATCAATAAAATGGATTGATT
The DNA here is from genome assembly GCF_963691925.1 of Scomber scombrus. Taxonomy (NCBI): domain Eukaryota; kingdom Metazoa; phylum Chordata; class Actinopteri; order Scombriformes; family Scombridae; genus Scomber; species Scomber scombrus. The sequence continues at coordinate 31,067,861 of NC_084976.1, read as the reverse complement.
TATTAGGGCCCGAGCACTGACAAGTCAGTGAGGGACCTATTGCTTTTGCCAAGATTCTTCTTCTTATTATTAAGCACGCTCTTATGCCGCGTAATGAATCGCATTTTTGGTGGCCTGAACATACATGAAAACTCATGAAATTCAGCACACACGTCATAGCTGGTGAAAATGTATATAATTTAACGTGATTGGACACAAGCGTGGTAAGGGGACTCGCTAGCGCCCCCTAACGTCGGGTCATGTGACCACAAAACCTCTCGGATCTGCATGAAATTTCCATATGTCATAGGTCTCATCGGATCATTGGGAAATTAATTTTGTGGAATTTTTTTACCAAACAGGAAGTTGCCCACGCGGCGTGGCGTGCACCGATTTTCATTTTTCGAACACCACTTTGAGGACTTTATGACGTTCACAGAATCATGAAACCTGCCACGTAGGTTTCAAATCATGAGCTCTTTCATCTGATACCACATTTGCCCAACATTTTGCCCCAACAGCTCAGTAGCGCCCCCTAATGCCTTTTCCCACTTAATATGTACTGACAAACTCTAAAACTCACCAAATTGGACACACTCCTCAAGAATCACGAATGTTATTTTTTGGTATAACCGCAACCTTTTAAGTGCCAAAATGACTCTACAGCGCCCCCTAGAACATTAAACGTTGAAGCCCCGCCTTCTACATGCACGTACATGAACGAAATTTAGGATTCATATATATCATGACCAGACGCACAATAACGCCTCTTGGACCCATACCCTAAGTCCAACAGGAAGTCGGCCATCTTGGATCACAGGTGCATTTTTGCCGCCATTTTCCCCATTTCCAGGCCTCGTACTTTAACGAACTCCTCCTACAGTTTTGACTCCACAAACTTCAGATTGGAACTGTATCATCCTCAGACCTTGATGATGTAAACTTGACGACAGATTTTACCTACGTTATACCAGGTGGGCGTGGCAGTCGTTTGTTTGTATAAACAAACAACTCCTTATAACTCCTCAATACATTGTCGGATGTTTATACATGCAGCGCGTGAAATGTCACACCTGGTGAAGCCGTTTCAATTTCAACATCATTGGGGGTGGGTGTGGCAAGGGGTCTCCATAGCGCCCCCTAACAGCAGGTCATGTGACCACAAACTTTGTCTGATCTTAGTGAAATGTACAGGACTCATAGCACTCATGGTTAAACCCCCAAATTAATTTTTTCAGAATTTTCGCTCTAACAGGAAGTCGGTTATTGTGCATTTCCTGCGTCAGTTTTCCGTTATTGCCACTGCGTTTAGAGGACTTTCCCGTCTTCACAGAATCACCAAACTGCCCACATAGGTTCACACTCAGGAGCTTTAATTTGAGACCATAACTGCCCCTGGGCGTGGCACAACAGCTCAATAGCGCCCCCTAATGCCTTTATCCATTTTGTACATTTTAACAAACTCCTACACTCACCAAATTGTACACATACGTCAACAGTCACACATATTGACTACTGACAAAGTTTGGGATTTTTAAGTGAGAAGATGACTCCACAGCGCCCCCTGGAAGATTTCAAAGTTTAAGCCCCGCCTTCCACATTGACATAGAGAAATGAAATCGACAAGGCCTACGTATCATGTCCAGACGCACAAAAAAGCCTCTTGGACCCATACCCTAACTCCAACAGGAAGTCGACCATTATATGAATAACTTATCCAGTTTCATTTCTGCTCTTGGTTTGCCATCTAGTGGAGACATTAACCCCATCACACATGGCTGCTGTCAATGCCCTGCGACTGCGACAAGCACTGACATTCCTGCGTATGAAGACCTCTACCTGCGCGCCCTCCGACTGCGCCTGAGCCCGACGTGCATAGGATGTGCGAGGGCCCTTCGACACTGCTTGCAGTTTTAATTATTATTATTTTTTTCTTGTGAGATAATGTCATATAACTGATAAGTAAAACTGATCATTTTGATTGTGTCAATGTTAATGTGAAGATTGGGTCCGGGGGGCAGACACCCTCTCTACGTTTAAGAGTAGGCTTAAAACTTTCCTTTTTGATAAAGCTTATAGTTAGGGCTCCAGCTCCTATAGTTTATGCTGCTATAGGCTTAGACTGCCGGGGGACTCCATGATGCACTGAGCTCCTCTCCCCTCCTCTCTCTCTCTATCCATCCATCTATATCCATTAACATTCATGTACCACTAATGCATTCAATAAGCTAAACTTCTTCCCCGGAGTTGTCTGTGCTTTCTCGTCTCACAGGTAATCTGGGCCTGTAAACGTCCGGATGACAGATTCCAGCCCAGTCCTCTCTCTCTCTCATTTCCTTCCTCTCCTTAAATTTAGTCAGGTTAGTAAAGGACATCATCATACATACAAAATACGACAAAATATTACTATTGCCAGTATATTATATAGTTTTGCAAAATAATATAAAAAAAACATTGTAACAAAGCTTTTAAAATATGGTTCGTGGCTGAGCTCACAGGTAATCTCTCTCTCTCCTCTCCTTCCTCTCTCTCCTCTCTATTCCAAACGGTCGAGGCAGATGGCCGCCCACCTTGAGCCTGGTTCTGCCTGAGGTTTCTTCCTGTTTAAAGGGAGTTTTTTCTTGCCATTGTCGCTAAGTGCTGCTCATGTGGGAATGTTGGGTCTCTTTAAAATTAAAACCTGAAGAGTTCAGTTTAGACCTGCTCTATGTGTAAAGATGCCTTTGTTGTGATTTGGCGCTATACAAATAAAGATTGATTGATTGATTGATTGATGACTGATCAAGTCTTTACTTGTGTTTAAGCTGTTTCACTCAACAGCTTCACTGAGGAGCCCTGGACCCAAGTTCTGAAAACTGGGTAGAGCGGTTCAGTGAATTTGGTGTGGAAGGTGTGCAGGTGTGTCAGTGATCCTCCAGTAGACAGTCTGTAGAAGGACAGGATACCAGCCTCCCAGTCCAGATACACCGCCAGTCTGAGAAAACCAGCCAGAGGGACATGAAGGACGATGCTCTTGCAGTTATGATACGCTCGGTAGCCATAAGCAGAGCAGTGCAGACCCCAAGAGATCTCATTGTATCCCATCAAACAGTCTTGGTCTTGACCTTTGCGACGGATACCCTTGTAGGTCACTCCAATCCCGGCCCAGTTGCCCTCCCACTCCACCTCCCAGTAGCAGCGGCCTGTCAGGCCTTGCTGGAACAGGACTTGGGTCCAGTAGTCGAACCTCTCCGTGTGGTCGGGATACGGCTGCTCCTCTTGACCCTGGCTGACTTTTCTGTTCCCATCAGAGAGGATCAGGAGTTTGTGGGCTGTGTTTGTGTCCACTGTGAGCTCACATGAATCTGATGACAGGAAGAAGTCAAACAGTTGGACATTTATACATATAACATTGTATCGAACACTAATTTTACTAGCTGTACATCTGATATCATTCCTGCCAAGCTGCTCAAAGAGGCTTTTGGAGTCACTGCCCCCTGTCTTCTCAGTATTGTAAATGAATCTCTCCTGTTTGGCCTGATCTATTTTAAACAAGCCTGTATCCAGTCCCTCCTTAAAAAAAACCTGGTCTAGACCCAATAATCTACCATAACTACCATCCTTTATCAAAACTACCCTTGATTCCAAAAGTTGCTGAAAAAGTGGAAGCTAAGCAACTGTTTAAAATACTGGAAGAAAAAAATGTAAATGACAAATTACAGTCTGGCTTTAGAAAGAAGCACAGCACGGAAACAGCCCTACTCAAAGGTACCAATGACATCTTGATGAGTGCGGACTCTGGCCATCTTACTTATGAGACAGAACATTTAAAGTCACTGTTGATAAATTTAAATCCTCAACAGCCCTCATGTCAGGACCACAGTCCTTGGCCCCATATTGTTCAGTTTATATCTGTTGTCCCTTGGCCATATTATCCACCAATTCACACTTGTGTCATATCACTGTTACGCCTCTTTCAGTCCTAAAAATCAAGACAACCTGGATTCTCTGCACTGCTAACTTGCTGCCATTAAGAACTGGATGGCCTCCAACTTAGTGGAATTTAACACAGACAAAACTGAGGTCCTGGTTATTGCTTCTGACAACATTTCCAATAGTATCACTGCCCATCTTGCTCCATTAAAATCTAACATGACACACTCTGCCAAAACCTGGGAGTAGTTTTTGACCAACACCTCAACTTCAACTTTGTTCAATCCAGTTATCTACAAATCAGAAATATCATCATTATTATTATTGTTATTATTATTATCATCATCATCATCATCATTATAATAAATGATGATAATAAATAAAAGTCCTGCATGAAAACTCCTACTTTAGTAAAAAATACAAATGATCTTTGACAAATAAAAGGTCCCAACTTACGTTTTTTCAGTCCTGGTTTAAACCAGTGTTCTGCATTGTGGTCGACCCTGTGGAGCAGATAAAAACATGTCTGGATTATGTTGAGGAAGAAGCATAAAAGCCTTTCTGAAGGTTCAAACTTCATAATTTGACCAATGAAAACATCACAACACTAAACACAGCCTACAGTTGAGGCTAATGTCATTAGCTTTTGTAGATATGTAGTCATGAATCAGTCAGTTTGGGACATTCAAATTTTGACCTGAGCAAATGTCATGGCAATCCACTCAATAGGTCTTCAGATATTTCACTCACAATGACAAAATGTCAATGTAATGGTGGTTAGTAATTTTAAAAATCACCAAAATCAGTACGATACATCCTCTGGGAACCATGAATATCTGTAAAAGAAACTGCGTGCCGATATGTTTAATAGATGTTGAGATATTTCACAGAATAAGTGAAGACTTCCACCTGTTGGTGGCACTAAAGGAAAAGTCAGAGTCACTGAAGTTGTCTGAATGTTTCCTCTGAGGATCATGAATGTCTACAAAATTGTATCTTAATCCATCCAATACTTGTCGAGATCAACCATCAGACTGTTTTCTTTACCTCAGTTTAGTAAATTCACATCGACCTTCCTCCAGAGCTTCAGAGATGAGCTTCACTCCAGACTCTCCGAGGTGATTGTAGCTCAGGTCCAGCTCTCTCAGGTGGGATGGGTTGGACTTTACAGCTGATGCCAAGGAACCACAACCTTTCTCTGTGATGTTACAGAACGACAACCTATGACAGAGAGACAGAATCCACCTTTAACAGCTGCTTGTTACCCTTCATAACTATCACAGGAGCATTCATAATTTTCTAAGAAGAATACCTGATGGTTTCAAGTTTACAGTTCACATTTCCCAGTCCGGTGCAGAGCAGCTGCACTCCTGAGTCTTCGATGTCGTTGTCACTCAGATCGAGCTCTATGAGAGGTGATGAAGGATGACTCAGGACTGAAGCCAGGCTCTCACAGCATCTCTGGGTGAGACTGCATCGGTTCAGCCTGAAGGGTCAAAAAAACAACACAGTAGCACAATATTGCAATAGCATAAACTTGTACTAAATCATGAATGAATTGATAAAAAATAACAGCACTATTGCTACAAAATAAAGGGTCTACAGCTCTGCCAGCAGCCCTGTACTTAATCTCATAATCTTTAAAATAGATGATTTAAGTTATGAGTGAACAGCATTCCCATTATTTCCTTACATTTGCCTGCAAGTCAGCATCTAACTACAACAGGAGTGTGTTCTTCTTTAGTTCAAATGTTTACCTGGTAGATATCATGGTTTGATGTATTAGTATGCATTCATTTACTCAGAAGCACTAACAACAAAGTACAGATGAGACCTGACAAGAATGTCATTAGTTTGCAGGATTTTGCTGATAAACCATCTAACAAATGAAATTGGATATGTTTATCCACTGGGGAACAACTCTACAAATTTCTAAAAACACATATTTGCTGATATATTTCAGTGTGGTACTGCTGCTATCACGACAAAACCTTTTGTTGGCCAAACCCACAAGTTGTTACACCAAGACTTGAAAAGCGACATCTAAAATGTTATTACTATACTGTAGAGTCGCTCTGTTCTGTTCTCTTGACTCAAGATTTTTGGGGGTATCCAATGTCTTTGTTTCATCCATTATTGTTTACTCCAGCTTTGACTCACCTCAGTGTCTTCAGTCTGCAGGGTCGGCTCTTCAGTCCGGTGCAAAGAAGTTCAATTCCTGAGTCCTGTAAGTTGTTGTCACTTAGATTTAAATGATTCAGCTCATTGGAGTTTGAGCTGAGAGTAGAGGACAGCTCCTTACAGCAGTTGGAGGTGAGATGACAATCATTCAACCTGATAAACAGAAACACATAGTCTAATTGTCATTTACACTTGAAACTCCACAGATGATTGTTAAAAATGCAGTTGCAAATGATGAACGAGACTTGCATTGCTGATTTGGATGCTTTCAAGGCTGGTATGAGCCTCAGAAGGCCTTCTTTTGTCCTGGAGTATTTCTTGAGCTGGATCTCCTCTGGTTTCTCTGGTGAAGTCAACAACACAAAGACCAGAGCTGCCCACTGAGCTGCAGAGCACTCATCCATCACTGAGTCTTGGTCTGACTCCAAGTATCTCTGGATCTCCTCCACCAGAGAGTGGTCGTTCAGTTCATTCAGACAGTGGAAGAGATTGATGTACTTCTCTGGCTGATGAGTCTGACTGATTCTCTCCTTGATGTACTTGATAGTTTCCTCATGACTTTGGGAGTCGCAGGTTTCTACCTGCATCTTCAGGTCTTTGAGCAGATCCTGACTGGACTTCAGAGAGAGTCCGAGGAGGAAACGCAGGAAGAGATCGAGGTGGCCGTTGTTGCTTTGTAAAGCTTTGTCTACTGCAGATTTGTGCAGTTCAGATACAGGCTTTGTTTGGGTCTTCTGCTCAGATCCAATCATCAGGTTTACACTGGACGTCTTATACATCACATGAACGTACAAAGCTGCAAGAAACTCTTGCACTGACAGATGCACAAAGCAGAAGACTTTTTGCTGCATGCAGGACTCTTCCCTGAAGACTTGAGTAAAGAGTCCTGAGTACACAGATGCTTCTTTGACATCAATGCCACAGTCTCTGAGATCATGCTCGTAGAAGATCAGGTTGCCTTTCTCCAGCTCCTGGAAGGCCAACTTCCCGAGTGTCATGATCACCTTGTTATTCCCCTGGAAGTCCAGTTGTTGCTCCTCGCCGTACTTGACATGCTTCCTTGTGGTCTGATGAGCCAGAAAGTGGATGTACATCTGAGTCAAAGTCTTTGGCATTTTTCCTCCTCCTGCTTTGGTACACATGTTTCCCAGGACGATAGAGGAAATCCAGCAAAACACCGGCACGTGGCACATGATGTAGAGACTTCTTGCTGACCTTATGTTTGCAATTACTCTTTTGGCCAAATCTTCATCTTCAATTTTCTTGTGGAAGTACTGCTCCTTCTGCAGGTTGTTGAAGCCTTGTATCTCAGTCACCCGGTCAACATACTCTGGAGGGATGCAGCTGGCAGCAGCAGGTCGGGTAGTTATCCACAGATTGGCTTCTGGTAGCAGGTTACCTGCAATTAGGTTTGTCAGCAGAACATCTACTGAGGCTGCTTGTGTAGCATCACAACATCTCTCATTTCCCTTGAAATCCAGAGGGAATCTGGACTCATCAAGACCGTCCAATATGAACAGAACTTTGTACGTTTTCAGGTCTTTGATTCCAGATTCTTTCAGGTCTGGAAAGAAGTTACACAGGAGCTCCATCAAGCTTTGTTTCTTATTTCTAAACAAATTCAGCTCCCTAAAGGGAACTAAAAACATGAGCTGGATGACTTGATTGGCTTTTTCTACTGACCAGTCCAACATGAACTTCTGGGTCAGCACTGTTTTGCCGATGCCTGCTATCCCCATGGTGAGCACAGTTCTGATTGGTGTGTCTTGTTTGGGTAAAGGCTTGAAGATGTCCTCACATGTGATCAGAATTTCTGTTGATTTCCGCCTGTTGAATGCTGCCTCAATTTGTCTCACTTCATGTTCATTGTTGACTCCTCCACTGGCTCCCTCTCTCACGCAGATGTTTGTGTAAATCTTTTTGAAAGGAACAGGCCATTGCTGTGCATTTATCTCTCCCAACAAGTTTGCATTTTTCCTCTTTATGTTAGATTTTAGTTTCCGTTGATACAGTCTGAGTTCTCCATAATGACCTAACAGCACAGAAATATGCAACATTAATAATAAGCCCAAACCATAACACTCCTTATAACTCCAGAACTGGTCTAATAATCATTACGATTTTAAGTGTTCTTCAGTGTGAGGATTACTGACTATAGTAGTAAGTAATCCAGTGATAGTTGTCTGTAAATACATGGCCATACTGTAAACAAGACAAATTGAAAAATAAATCCTGGCTAAATATGCTGCTAACAACTAAAGGTCAGAATATTGGTTGCTGTTTAATTATGAAGTTTATCTTAAGAATTCAGTCATGTGCTGAACAAATTAAAATTTTGGCCTGCTGGTTGCCTTAGATTAAATAATACAAAAATATCAAAATATCAAGGAACCATGAATTTGGGCACTGGATTCCATAAAAATGCATCTGATAGGTGTGCAGATATTTCACACTCGACTAAAGTTAATAGACTGATGAATTTGTACAAAACATGCTGTCTCTTACTTCGCTCAAGTGTTTGAGCATGTTTATCCTTTTTCATGTCCCTCAAGACATTGACGACAATCTTCAGAGCCGCCTCCCTTGTTTCATCATCAAGTGGTGGATCGTCCTCCTGCTCGTCTTCGTCTTGCAGTGCATGGTATATTATAGGAATGACGTTCTTATGTGCTTTCAAAGTTGTTTTTACAATAGCCAGAACTTTGGGTCCAATTATCTGACAGATTAAAAAAAAAAAAGTTTTTAATAATATGATATCCCAGAGAGAACACGATACAGACAATATACACCACCATTTTATTTTGGAATCATCTTAATGCAGTAACACTGGACTTAGCTACCAGAATGACTTAATAATATACAAAAGTATCCATTATGTATTTTTACTTTATGATTGGTTCATAGTCTCATTGATTTATTGTATTGCTTACCCCCATTGGGTCTGGGTTCTGCTCAAAGCTTGATGCAGTCTGGCCACTGAAAAAAAGTGTAAAGTCCTCATAGTAGCATAGTAGTATTTTCAAATCAACCAACCAAGTAGTCTGTCTTGCCAAATGCAGTAGATATTCCGCCTACTCCATTATACAATCTGCTACTTTATTAAGTTGGGCTACATCAAATATAACAAAACTGAATATTACAAAACCTTCATTCTGGTTTCATTATGATGTTCAGTGGTATACAATCTTGCTCTTGCCTCTACAGATCATTATTATTATTATTATTCTTATTATTATCAATACAATAATACTGAATATTAGAAACCTTTCATTCTGGTTGGTGGTATAAAATTATGCTCTTTGTAATCATGAGCTTCTGTCAGCATTGATAATCTTACCTTGTTCCTGAAGTTCTGGGTTCAGTGCTGAACTCTGGAGGATATTCTCTGGAGCTATCACTCTTAGCAGACATTAAGCTTATTGTTGAAGACGCTGATCCACTGTCAGATATCCTCCTCTCCTTGGTTTTAGGGGCTCTGAAATAGATCAGTAACAATCTAGATCACAACCAATGTTTTGGCGGCACTGAACACAACCACAGTCTGATACAGTTTTGCTGTAACAGAAATAATAATCTCAAACAGACTTTTGTTGGTGCTGAAGATGAAGTTGCTCAGTGTCAAGTCTAGTGAGGCCCTTAATCTGTGTCATTTGATGACTGCATTAGAAACCAGACACATAATACAGACACATTGATACATCAATGTACACCACCTGGGATATTAAATGTGGTTAAAGGATAAGGCAGACAATTTCCTATATTTCTCTTCTTGTCAACAATTCTCATGTTTGAAACCAAACCAACAATTAAATTATCTATTAACAAATATTGTGGTTGTATCCAAAGCCTAAAAACGATTAAACTTTTAAAAACATATCAGTGACTCACTGCTGCACTGGATGACGTGTTCCTTTATTATGAAGAGTTTGGTCACGTTAGTTTGTTTAAAAGCTCCAAAGACTAATATCAGTGACCACGTTTTCTATCTCTGGAGAGAAGTTCTGTATAGGGCAGAAACTACTGAGCATGTGCAGAAACTACTGTTTTGTTTACAGCTTCACCAGCTTGTTGTGCTACATATTACAACCTCTAAACTTTATACTACAGAATGCATTTCACGTTTCAGAGCTGCTTGAGTCACATTAATAGCTGTATTTTGGCATTTCAGTAGATTATGTTATAATGTGATTATGTTGTAGATGCAAAATACTCACTCAAACAGATAAAAACAAGGGCAAATTGCACTAAGCTGCAAACCTTACCCTGATTCTGAAGTTCTGGGTTCAATGCTGAACTCTGGAGGATATTCTCTGGAGCTATCACTCTTAGCAGACATTAAGCTTATTGTTGAAGACGCTGATCCACTGTCAGATTTCTTCCTCTTCTTGGCTTCAGGGGCTCTGAAATAGATCAGTAACAATCTAGATTACAACCAATGTTTTGGCGGCACTGAATAAAACCACAGTCTGATACAGTTTTGCTGTAACAGAAATAAATAATCTCAAACAGACTTTTGTTGATTCTGAAAATGAAGTTGCTCAGTGCCAAGTCTAGTGAGGCCCTTAATCTGTGTCATTTGATGGCTGCAGTAGAAACCAGACAAATAATACAGACACATTGATACATCAAGGTACACAATCTGGGATATTAAATGTGGTTAAAGAATAAGGCTGAAAATGTCCTATATTTTTCTTCTTGTCAACAATTTTCATGTTTGAAGCCAAACTATTAAAAAAAAGTCAGTTACTCACACGGCTGCACTGGGTTACATGTTACCCTAACTCCAAAAATGCATTTACAGATTTATCCAGTTTAGTGTGGACCGAGCTTTAGACATGATCGGACATAATGTCACAAAAACTAATTTGTGTCAAGCAGACCGGGCATTTACTCTTTTAATTCATGAAGTTTTAAATGGAATGCAAGTGTAAAGACTCCTCAGCTGTGTTATAGCACCCTTAGAATACCACTCAAATGGACAATTACGTTTTTATACAAAACAAAAAAATGATTCGCTTAATTTTATTACCATAGTCCTAAATTAAAGTCCTACCTTTTTTGTTGTTTTTCGCGCTCCATGCTGAATTCTGGAGGATATTCTCTGGAGCTATCACTCTTCACAGAGGGACAACTGACAGGTGAAGATGCTGATCCTCTCTCAGATGCACGGTCACTGTTCAAGACCAAAACAACAATTTGGAAACTAGTTGAGGCGCATTCCTTGAAAAGATTTAGATTCTAAATTTAGTTATTTGATCTTTACTTTACTGTCATAGTCCTAAAGAAAAGTCTCACCTTTTTTCTTCTTTTTTGGGCTTCATGCTGAAGTCTGGAGGATATTCTTTGGCGCTCTGAGCAGACAGACAACGGACTGTTAAAGATGCTTCTCCAGCCTCAGATCCACATTCACTCATCTTCCTGTCATTGTTATTACTAACATTACTACTAGTAATTAGCACATGTGAAGGGGATCTTTTATAGTATGAACAGGAGGAATGATTACAGCAAGGTAAGCCTCAGTCTTTTTACTGTTCATATGGACACCTGAATGCTGGTTTAAGACACATTAGAAAAACTCTGAACTTGTACTTTAATATGCATTCGGTCAAATCATGATCCGTCGGTTTAATGAGTTTCGGAACATCGTTTTAGGTTAGAAAAGCATTAGCTTGCATTAGAAATGTTCTGTATTCAAAGTTAATCAAACCACAGATAAAACATCTGAAGACAAACAGCTAAAACCGATCTGAATATGTAATTCTACTCTGTAAAACTGAAAGCATTTTACAGACAGGATGCATTGAGGCCTATACCGCCCACACCGAACTATAACTTACAGTCAATCAGGCCTATAACGTTTGCGTGAAGAAGTAAAAACTCTCATTTACTTCGCTTTACAGTTACAGTAATATTTTTATATAAAACTTACCTCAGGCAAACTAATTTAACCGCGACATTTGAAGCGAAGAGCGAGTCTTTGGCGCAGACGTGGCACTCCTTAAAAACCGAACGCAGGAAAGGGTCGTAAGTTTCACTTTCGTTTTTAGGCACAAAGAGTGAATGGCTTTATTTTTCCTACAATATTCATTTGGCAGCTAAATTGAAAAGGGACAAAATGTTGCTCGACTGTTTGTTCAGAGTTTATGACCCATCTGAGAAGGTGTTGGATAAATGTGGAAAAATAAAAAGGGAAAATGTCGGAAGAGACGTTCACAACATTCATTGAATATTAAATGTATGATGAGGGTAGACTGTATTGAAATAAGAAAAAATCAAAGAACATTGATTTGTCATGAAACTCTTAGGTTAAAGTCAAAAATGTCAATAACAGTTAGTTTATAACTGTGACACAGATGTTAAACGAATGAAAATATTTAATTCATGCAGCTCCCTGAATCCTCACCTTCATCTTCTGCCTTCAGGTGGACATTACAGAGTCTCCTGTGCAGAGAAAAACATCTATAAATAATCATTTATCCCACATGCACCACATCACTTAAACTGGTAATTAATAGACAAGTCAGTATTGTTTTGAATCCCAATGTATCTGCACTTTACTTCCTAAATTGAAATATATTGTTCAGGTATTTCAGGCAATGTATTTGTCTCTTTTACGAAGTTGGATTTAATATAATGTAAATTCATTGGGGTTTTTTTAACTTACAGTTATTGTAACATTGCGCTTTTGTACAAAAAAGGTGTAAAATAAAGTTGATTTGGTTCAGGCTATAAATGAGTCCAGCAGATGGCAGCATGGCGTTTAGTCTGGGATCCCTGACTGTTTAAAAAGGATCACATTTGGGAAACTTTGGCTCCTCCTATTGAAAAATTATCTTGATGAAAAACATTGTTATGACAAAATCTCTGAACACTGAAAAAGTCATAGTTTAAGTCATTTTTAAAGACAGATAAGAATACTTGAAGGGAAATTTCAGTTTTACAGCAGATAAATAACAAAAACACATAGGACAATATAAACTATGCAACCAGAGTCTGTTAATATATCTTTTTTAATATTCCAGTAGTTCAGTTTTGTTCAATTTTTTTCCTCTTTATGTTTACAGCTCTTATTGTTTGGGTTTGCAGCTTTTCTGTACACAGCTTTCTGTAAATAAACAAATGTTTTTCTGTGTTTTGATTTAAAATATTGGAAATATTAGACATTTTGATCTTGAATTTCAGTTAGGAGAGAAACACTTAAACCCAAACAGCTGGCAGAACAGTTGAAGGATCTGCTAGCAGGATGGACAGTTGCTGCTGATTAAAGGACTTAAAACTGGCATTTTACAGCCTACAATCAAAATTAAGAATACTTAGTTAACGACATCAAAGTTTGGTTAAAAACATCATCATGTTCAGATCTTTAAAGTAATATTGCAAAAATGAATCCTAAACATACTTGTCCCAACAGTGATCTTTGTTTACTGAGCTCAAAGGAAGCACACAACCACTTTTACGATAAATGAAGACATTTATTAATAGTTAAACATCTTGGAGATACATGATGAAGCATAATAAGGTCTAAAAGTCATAATAAAATAATAAAGAAAATTGCTGAGAAATAGTGCCTGAAAGTGTCTGACTTGAGACTAATGCATTTCAACAGAATACTAATTCAACCTCTCTAATAAAATTATCTTTTTATTTTAACATTATTAAACATCAATCCTTGATCACAAGGCCATGTTTTGCTTTACTGTTGACGAGTTTCTTTGCTGTTGAGGTATCGCCTCAGCAGGTCCAGCATTTATACCATTCTTCCTGTATTTACATGACAAATAATATAACATAACTTACATAATGATTAGACATTTAATTTACATGAAATTCAGATTTGGCTCAGATTTGCACAGGGACTCATGAATGACCTCCTCAACTGGAGGCTGAAGAAAGTATTTTTTTGTACATGAATTTTAAAAAAGCTGTGCGGTGTCCTACATACATTTACATTTAATTGTAAATGGAATGGTAAATGGACTGTACTTATATAGCGACTTTCTAGTCTTTACGACCACTCAAAGCGCTTTACACTATAACTCATTCACTCATTCCCTCATTCACACATTGATTGCAGGAGCTACCACGCAGGGTGCCAACCTGCTCATCAGGGGGAATTTAACCATTCATTCTCATTCACACACCATTGGCGCAGCGATGGGAGCAATTTGTAGTTATGTGACTGGAGGATCCAGGAATTGAACTGCCAATTTTCCAATTGGAGGACAACCGCTCTACCTCCTGAGCCACAGCCACTGTAGTCTACAATCTGTTTTATGCTCAACTGTGGTTTGTTCTAAATAAAACCATCTTAGCAGAAATAGTCCTCCAAGTTCTTCTTTGACTACACAGACTTTAAATTGTCCTTGTTCCCTGTTTAAGTGTTCTCTGACCACCACTTTGGCAAGGAAAACAGTTCTTTGCAGAGATTGCATAGTCTTTTGAGTGTGTTAAACAAATAAAGATAAACTCCTACTGTATAAATGGTTAAGAATAGAATGCTGGGACTCCCTTGAACAGTAGACAGGCTGTTGGTTTTGGTAGGTCTGAGTCTTAACATCAGCTTAGATGTCAGTTAAATAAAGTTTTTTCTTTATGTGAAATGTTTAAGAGCTGCGTTCGTTGTTTATTTATTTCAATAAAATGAATTGATTTATTGTTATTCATTTTATTCCGTAAGATAATGATATAAATAACTTATTATCTTGATTGATTCAATGTCCCAGTCCTGATCTTTTCTTCTGTTTAAGCTGTTTCTCTTAACAGCCTCACTGAGGAGCCCTTACCCCACACTTTGAAAACTGGGTAGACAGGTTCGGTGAATTTGGTGTTGAATGTGTGAAGGTGTGACAGTGATCCTCCAGTAGACACTCTGTAGAAGGACAGGATACCAGCCTTCCAGTCCAGATACACCGCCAGTCTGCGAGAACCAGCCAGAGGGACATGAAGGACGATGCTCTTGAAGTTATGATACGCTCGGTAGCCATGAGCAGAGCAGTGCAGACCCCAAGAGATCTCATTATATCCCATCACACAGTCTTGGCCTGGACCTTTGCGAAGGATACCCTTGTAGGTCACTCCCATCCCAGCCCAGTTGCCCTCCCACTCCACCTCCCAGTAGCAGCGGCCCGTCAGGCCCTGCTGGAACAGGACTTGGGTCCAGTAACTGAACCTGTCCGGGTGGTTGGGATACGACTGCTCCTCTTGGCCCTGGCTGACTTTTCGGTTTCCATCAGAGAGGACGAGGAGTTTGTGGGCTGTGTTTGTGTCCACTGTGAGCTCACATGCATCTGATGACAGGCAGAAGTCAAAGAGTTAGACATTTATACTGACACTTTATATCACTGCCACTGAAAACACTTTCTATTTATTTGCATGCAGGTATCTATACATCAGGAACCATCAAACACAACTCCAGTCAACAATGCAATCACTGTTTAAATCAGTGATTCAGGTATTTTAAACTGCAGGAATCCATCACTACAGTACTGATGCTTCATGCTCTGCTAACTGACTGGTAAAACTAACCTAACCATGGATTAAACTGGTAACAAATGCTTCAAAACATAGAGGAATATTTCAAAAACAACGCCCACTGACTGATTACCCCCTTTGATTGATGAATTTCTGTAGGTTGTCTGGACATCCACTGTCACTTTGTAAACCGTAAACACAGACTTATAATGCTTCATTCTGCCATGACTTAAACAAAAGATCAGCACTTACATTGTCTCAGTCCTGGTTTAAACCAGTGTTGTGCATTGTGGTCGACTCTGTGGGGCAGATAGAAATGTTGTCTGGATTATGTTGAGGAAGAAGCATTAAAGCCTCTCTGAAGGTTGTCAAACTTCATAATTTGATCCATGAAAACATCACAGCAGTAAAAACAACATCAAACACAGACTACAGTTGAGTCTAATGTCATTAGCTAGTGGAGATACTTCGTCATAAAACGTTTGACTTGACAAACTGTATTTCGTGCATCCATCCAATAATTGTTGAGATATTTCACTCAATATCAACCTGATAGTGGTGCTAGTGTAAAAATAAATATTACCAAAATCAGTAGGAAACATCCTCTAAGAACCATGAATGTCTTTACAAAACTTTGTCAATCCTTTTTCTAAATGTTGAGATACTTCACAGAATAAGTGAAGACTTCCACCTGTTGGTGGCACTAAAGGAAAAGTCAGAATCAATTAAGTTGTCTGAATGTTTCCTCTGAGGATCATGAATGTCCACACAATTTTATCTTAATCCATCCAATACTTGTTGAGATATTTCAGTCTAGAACAATGTGGTGGACCAGCTGAGCACCTGGAAACAACCATCAGACTGTTTCCTTTACCTCAGTTTAGTAAATTCACATCGACCTTCCTCCAGAGCTTCAGAGATGAGCTTCACTCCAGACTCTCCGAGGTGATTGTAGCTCAGGTCCAGCTCTATCAGGTGGGACGGGTTGGACTTTACAGCTGAAGCCAAGGAAACACAACCTTTCTCTGTGATGTTACAGAAAGACAACCTGTGACAGAGAGACAGAATCCACCTTTAACAGCTGCTTGTTACCCTTCATAACTATTACAGTAGCATTAATAGTTTTCTAAGAAGAATACCTGATGGTTTCCAGTTTACAGTTCACATTCCCCAGTCCGGTGCAGAGCAGCTGCACTCCTGAGTCTTCGATGTCGTTGTCACTCAGATCGAGCTCTTTGAGAGGTGATGAAGGATGACCCAGGACTGAAGCCAGGTTCTCACAGCATCTCTGGGTGAGACTGCATCGGTTCAGCCTGAAGGGACAAACAATGCAAAATAAAGGAATTATAAGCTTTGCAATGGCCACAATTATTTCAGGGATCTTTTATTGGACTGCGTTATACTGTCAAGTCTTTGTCATTCTTTATTATTTTGCACATGTAACTATTAGTAAAATGTTGTAGAGTATGACAGTCAACCGAAAAATGTGTACAAAATGTTGAAACCTTGGTTGTCGTGCCATAACAAAAAGTAAATGGACTGTACTTATATAGCACTTTTCTAGTCTTTTTGACAACTCAAAGCGCTTTTACACTACATGTCACATTCACCCATTCAAACACATTGATACACTGATGGAAGGGGCTACAGTACATGCATAGTGCCAACCTGCTCATCAGAGGGAAAGTAACCATTCACACACATTTATACACCGTTGGCACAGTCATTGGGAGCAATTTGGGTTTAAGTATTTTGCCCAAGGACACATTGACATGTTGACTGGAGGAGCCGGGAATCGAACCACTGATTGGTGGACGACTGCTCTACCTCCTCAGCCACAGCCATCCCGAAAGTCAAAACCATATGCAAATCCAGACCTCAGGGAAAAGTAAATGTAAAATAAACTAATACTAAAACAAATAGCCTGAACAGACTGACACACTATTCTTTTTTGTGTCAAGCTTGTTTTACTCACAAGTTTTACTTACATCAAGTGCAAAAACTACATAGTTGCACAATATTGCAAGAGCCTAAACATATACAAAGTCATGGATGAATTGATTTAAACCATATTGCTGTAAGGCTACAGTGCTAACCACTGAGACACTGTGCAGTATAATTAACCAACATATTGGATAAATGAAATTAGATAAATTCTCTTAGGGGTTCTGTAGGGAACATGAATGTAATTTTCAAAATTTCAAATAGCAATAGCTGTTTGTTGGTGTCACTAAGAAACAACACAAACGTCAACCTCATAAACTTTCATAGCAAAAACACAAACTTGTTGAGATATTTCAGTCTGGGCAAAAATGGTTATACTGCTGCTACCACAACAAAACCTTTTGTTGGTTAAATCAAATAAAGTACTTAAACCATGACCTGCAAAGCATTGTCTCATATGCAATTACCATACTGTAGAGTCTCTCTTTTGTTGTCATCAGATTTTTTGGGATTTAAAAAATCTTTGTTCAGTCACATTATTGTTAGCTGCCACTTTGACTCACCTCAGCGTCTTCAGACTGCAGTTTCGGTTATTCAGTCCGGTGCAGAGAAGTTTGATTCCTGAGTCTTGCAAGTTGTTGTCACTTAGGTTTAAATGATTCAGCTCATTGGAGTTTGAGCTGAGAATGGAGGACAGCTCCTTACAGCAGTTGGAGGTGAGATTACAATCATTCAACCTGACAGAAACACAAAGTCAATTTGTTATTCTTATTTGTAAAATCCACAGATATTTTTTAGAAATTAAGTTGCAAATGATGAGAAAGACTTGCATTGCTGATTTGGATGCTTTCAATGCTGGTAGGAGCCTCAGAAGGCCTTCTTTTGTCCTGGAGTATTTCTTGAGCTGGATCTCCTCTGGTTTCTCTGGTGAAGTCAACAACACAAAGACCAGAGCTGCCCACTGAGCTGCAGAGCACTCATCCATCACTGATTCTTGGTCTGACTCCATGTATCTCTGGATCTCCTCCACCAGAGAGTGGTCGTTCAGTTCATTCAGACAGTGGAAGAGATTGATGTACTTCTCTGGCTGATGAGTCTGATTGATTCTCTCCTTGATGTACTTGATAGTTTCCTCATAACTTTGGGAGTCGCAGGTTTCTACCTGCATCTTCAGGTCTCTGAGCAGATCCTGACTGGACTCCAGAGAGAGTCCGAGGAGGAAACGCAGGAAGAGATCGAGGTGACCGTTGTTGCTTTGTAAAGCTTTGTCCACTGCAGCTTTGTGTAGTTCAGATACAGGCTTTGGTTGGGTCATCTGCTCAGATCCAGTCATCAGGTTTACACTGGACGTCTTATACATCACATGGACGTACAAAGCTGCAAGAAACTCTTGAACTGACAGATGCACAAAGCAGAAGACTTTTTGCTGCATGCAAGACTCTTCCATGAAGACTTGAGTGAACACTCCTGAATGCACAGATGCTTCTTTGACATCAATTCCACAGTCTCTGAGATCATCCTCGTAAAAGATCAGGTTGCCTTTCTCCAGCTGCTGGAAGGCCAACTTCCCAAGGGACATGATCACCTTGTTATTCCCCTGGGAGTCCAGTTCATGCTCCTCGCCGTACTTGAGATATTTCCTTGTGGTCTGATGAGCCAGAAAGTGGATGTACATATGAGTCAAAGTCTTTGGCATTTTTCTTCCTCCTGCTTTGGTACACATGTTTCCCAGGACGATAGAAGAAATCCAGCAAAACACTGGCACGTGGCACATGATGTAGAGACTTCTTGCTGACCTTATGTTTGCAATTACTCTTTTGGCCAAATCTTCATCTTCAATTTTCTTGTGGAAGTACTGCTCCTTCTGCAGGTTGTTGAAGCCTCGTATCTCAGTCACCCGGTCAACATACTCTGGAGGGATGCAGCTGGCAGCAGCAGGTCGGGTAGTTATCCACAGATTGGCTTGTGGTAGCAGGTTACCTGCAATTAGGTTTGTCAGCAGAACATCTACTGAGGCTGCTTGTGTAGCATCACAACATCTCTCATTTCCCTTGAAATCCAGAGGGAATCTGCACTCATCAAGACCGTCCAGTATGAACAGAACTTTGTACGTTTTCAGGTCTTTGATTCCAGATTCTTTCAGGTCTGGAGAGAAGTTACACAGGAGCTCCATCAAGCTTTGTTTCTCATTTTTCAACACATTCAGCTCCCTAAAGGGAACTGAGAACAGGAGCTGGATGTCTTGATTGGCTTTCTCTTCTGACCAGTCCAACATGAACTTCTGGGTCAGCACTGTTTTGCCGATGCCTGCTATCCCCATGGTGAGCACAGTTCTGATTGGTGTGTCTTGTTTGGGTAAAAGCTTGAAGATGTCCTCACATCTGACATGAATTTCTGAAGATTTCCGCCTGTTAAATGCTGCCTCAATTTGTCTCACTTCATGTTCATTGTTGACTCCTCCACTGGCTCCCTCTCTCAGGTAGATCTTTGTGTAAATCTTTTTGAAAGGAACAGGCCATTGCTGTGCATTTATCACTCCCAACAAGTTCTTATTTTTCCTCTTCAGGAAAAATTGTATTTTCCGTTGATACAGTCTGACTTCTCCATAATGACCTAACAGCACAGAAATATGTAACATCAATAATGAGTCCAAACCATAACACTCCTTATAACTCTAGAGATGATCAGATAATCATTACGATTTTAAGTTTTTTTCAGTATTAATGTAATCCAGTGAGAGTGTCTGTACATTCATGTGTACACTGAAAACAGGAGATGCTAATTGCTGATTAAACACATTTTTAATGGGGACAATTTGACAAAAAACAAAACTAAAGTAAAAATACAAAACTGGCTTAACCCCAGTTCAAATTCAAATATTAGCCTGCTAACAAGTAATGTTCATGATACTGGCATGCTGTTAGGTTTTAATTATAAAGTGTATCTGATGTTGACAGGGAATTAGTTACATGTTGGACAAATTGAGATTTTGAAGATGAAAAGTCAGAAGATCAATAAAATATTCATGGTGTATCTTCTGGGAACCATTTCAAGAAAATGTATCTGATAGCGATGCAAATATTTCATATTAGACTAAAGTTAATGGACGGATGAATACATAATATATAATATTTACTGAACATCAGCTGTTGTAGAAAGATAACATGCAGCCTCTTACTTTGCTCAAGTGTGTGAGCATGTTCATCCTCTTTCATGTCCCTCAAAACATGGAGGGCAATCTTCAGAGCCGCTTCCCTTGTTTCAGCATCAACCGGTGGATCAGTGAGTTCATCCTCCTGCTCGTCTTCCTCAAACAGGCCTTCGGGTTTTGTAGAAAGGACCTTCTTATTTGCTTTCACAGCCTTCTTTAGAAAAGCCACCGCTTTGGATTCAAACACCTGACAAATACAATGTTTTTTTTAACATTAACATGATACAGACCACTGTTTTAATTTGGAATAATGTTAATGCAATGACACTAGACATAGCGACCCCAATGACAACAAAAAACGATTAATTATGTATATTGATATTTGATTATTAATTCATTGATATTGACAAAATTACCCACCTTCAGTGTGTTTGGGTTCTGCTCGAAGCTTAATGCAGTCTTGCTGCTGAAAAAAAAAGAAGTGTATTTAAGAGACAGGAACTAAAACAGACCATTGCAGACAGAGGCTGAACTGACGGGCTGAATAAAGGAAGGAATCTTTGTTTGTATGTATGTATGTACGTATGTTTTTCACATATCACAAGAGCATTCGATCAATTTCACACTTGACAGATGTATTGCTGAGGACTCAAGGAAGTGCAATTTCGAGGGTGAAGTTGTTTGGATGTGGTGTTCTTGTGAAATATGTAAAAATTCTTCAAAAAACGAAATTGCTTCTGCTTCTTCTTCTACCCATGCTATTATTGTTATTACCAATGCTGAATATTAGAAACCTTTCATTCTGACAGCATTGATAATCTTACCTTGTTCCTGAAGTTCTGGGTTCAGTGCTGAACTCTGGAGGATATTCTCTGGAGCTATCACTCTTAGCAGACATTAAGCTTATTACTGAAGACACTGATCCACTGTCAGATATCATCTTCTTGGCTTTAGGGGCTCTGAAATAGATCAGTAACAATCTAGATCACAACCAATGTGTTTGCATTGTTTAATACAACCACAATCCGATACAGTTTTACTGTAACAGAAATATATAATCTCATACAAACTTCTGTTGGTGCTGGAAAATACAGCTGCTCAGTGTCAAGTCTAGATAAATTTGGAGTTTTTGATTCTAAATCATGCAAAGATATTCCAGCTGAGCCCCAAAATATAAAATACAACTGTAAATGTGCATCCCCTTTAATGCTTTGCACTATGTCTCCTTAATACATCATCTTTATCAACAAAAGAGTAACACTTGTTCTGGATCCACAAAAGAGATTTTATCTTCCAACTGTCATGGGTTGTAATCACTTTTATTTGTAGAGGCATTCATTTATTTAATACATAACTCTATGGATATTGACAATAACTTTCCATGGTACAAATTCATCATATGTCCTTAGATGCTGATGACAATCTTCTGTTTAATTAAGTTGGGTTTCCTCCTCCAATAGGTATTAAATAGTTAAAGATCAAAGAGAAATACATCCCTATAGATTATTATTATTATTACCAATACCAATATATTAATACTGACTATTAGAATATCTTCATTCTGGTTTCAGTATGATGGCCAGTGGTATAAAATCTTGCTCTTTATAATCACAAGCTTCTGTTAGCATTAATTATCTTACCTTGTTCCTGAAGTTCTGGGTTCAGTGCTGAACTCTGGAGGATATTCTCTGGAGCTATCACTCTTAGCAGACATTAAGCTTATTGTTGAAGACACTGATCCACTGTCAGATTTCTTCCTCTTCTTGGCTTCAGGGGCTCTGAAATAGATCAGTAACAATCTAGATTACAACCAATGTTTTGGCAGCACTGAATAAAACCACAATCTGATAAAGTTTTGCCGTAATGGAATTACATAATCTCAAACTTAATACATCATCTTCATCAACAAGAGAGTAACACTTGTTCTGGATCCACAAAAGAGATCTTATCTTCCAACTGTCATGGGTTGAAATCACTTTTATTTGTAGAAGCATTCACTTATTTAATACATAGATCTATGGATATTAAAAGTAACGATCAGAATCTGAATGGTTACTGCGCATGCCGCATAATTGCAAGGTCCCTGGTTTGAGTTCAGCAAGGGACCTTTGTTGCATGCACCATCCCTTTTTCCTGTTGGCCTCTCTGCAAGCAACTGTCAAACAAAGATGACATCTCCCCGCCAGAAAAAACTAAGCAAAACGCTCACTAGTCACCTACA
This sequence comes from Scomber scombrus, assembly GCF_963691925.1. Taxonomy (NCBI): domain Eukaryota; kingdom Metazoa; phylum Chordata; class Actinopteri; order Scombriformes; family Scombridae; genus Scomber; species Scomber scombrus. The sequence continues at coordinate 31,045,002 of NC_084976.1, read as the reverse complement.
CACTGATGACAATCCGCTGTTTTAATGAGTTGGATTTTTCCCTCCAATAGGTATGAAATAGTTAAAGATCTAAGAGTAATACATCCCTATAGATTATTATTATTATTACCAATACCAATATATTAATACTGACTATTAGAACCTGGTTTCTGGTTTCAGTTTGATGGTCAGTGGTATACAATCTTGCTCTTTGTAATCATGAACATCTGTCAGCATTAATTATCTTACCTTGTTCCTGAAGTTCTGGGTTCAGTGCTGAAGGCTGGAGGATATTCTCTGGAGCTATCACTCTTAGCAGACATTAAGCTTATTACTGAAGACACTGATCCACTGTCAGATTTCTTCCTCTTCTTGGCTTCAGGGGCTCTGAAATAGATCAGTAACAATCTAGATTACAACCAATGTTTTGGCAGCACTGAATAAAACCACAATCTGATAAAGTTTTGCCGTAATGGAATTACATAATCTCAAACTTAATACATCATCTTCATCAACAAGAGAGTAACACTTGTTCTGGATCCACAAAAGAGATCTTATCTTCCAACTGTCATGGGTTGAAATCACTTTTATTTGTAGAAGCATTCACTTATTTAATACATAGATCTATGGATATTAAAAGTAAAGATCAGAAGCTGAACGGTTACTGCGCATGCTGCATAATTGCAAGGTCCCTGGTTTGAGTTCAGCAAGGGACCTTTGTTGCATGCACCATCCCTTTTTCCTGTTGGCCTCTCTGCAAGCAACTGTCAAACAAAGATGACATCTCCCCGCCAGAAAAAACTAAGCAAAACGCTCACTAGTCACCTACACACTGATGACAATCCGCTGTTTTAATGAGTTGGATTTTTCCCTCCAATAGGTATGAAATAGTTAAAGATCTAAGAGTAATACATCCCTATAGATTATTATTATTATTACCAATACCAATATATTAATACTGACTATTAGAACCTGGTTTCTGGTTTCAGTTTGATGGTCAGTGGTATACAATCTTGCTCTTTGTAATCATGAACATCTGTCAGCATTAATTATCTTACCTTGTTCCTGAAGTTCTGGGTTCAGTGCTGAAGGCTGGAGGATATTCTCTGGAGCTATCACTCTTAGCAGACATTAAGCTTATTACTGAAGACACTGATCCACTGTCAGATTTCTTCCTCTTCTTGGCTCCAGGGGCTCTGAAATAGATCAGTAACAATCTAGATTACAACCAATGTTTTGGCAGCACTGAATAAAACCACAATCTGATAAAGTTTTGCCGTAATGGAATTACATAATCTCAAACTTAATACATCATCTTCATCAACAAGAGAGTAACACTTGTTCTGGATCCACAAAAGAGATCTTATCTTCCAACTGTCATGGGTTGTAATCACTTTTATTTGTAGAGGCATTCACTTATTTAATACATAGATCTATGGATATTAAAAGTAACGATCAGAATCTGAATGGTTACTGCGCATGCCGCATAATTGCAAGGTCCCTGGTTTGAGTTCAGCAAGGGACCTTTGTTGCATGCACCATCCCTTTTTCTTGTTGGCCTCTCTGCAAGCAACTGTCAAACAAAGATGACACCTCCCCGCCGGAAAAAAACTAAGCAAAACGCTCACTAGTCACCTACACACTGATGACAATCCGCTGTTTTAATGAGTTGGATTTTTCCCTCCAATAGGTATGAAATAGTTAAAGATCTAAGAGTAATACATCCCTATAGATTATTATTATTATTACCAATACCAATATATTAATACTGACTATTAGAACCTGGTTTCTGGTTTCAGTTTGATGGTCAGTGGTATACAATCTTGCTCTTTGTAATCATGAACATCTGTCAGCATTAATTATCTTACCTTGTTCCTGAAGTTCTGGGTTCAGTGCTGAAGGCTGGAGGATATTCTCTGGAGCTATCACTCTTAGCAGACATTAAGCTTATTACTGAAGACACTGATCCACTGTCAGATTTCTTCCTCTTCTTGGCTCCAGGGGCTCTGAAATAGATCAGTAACAATCTAGATTACAACCAATGTTTTGGCAGCACTGAAACCACAATCTGATCCAGTTTTACTGTAACAGAATTACATAATCTCAAACAGACTTTCATTGGTGCTGAAAATGAAGTTGCTCAGTGTCAAGTCTAGTGATGAACTTAATCTGTGTCATTTGATGACTGCAGTAGAAACCAGACACATAATACAGAAAGATTAATACATTATATATATGTTCACTGTATTATTATGTATACAGCCAATTATTATAAATGTGGGGTTCCTTAAAAAGGTTTAGGTTCTATGTTATCGACATTTATTTGCTATATTGGTCCTAAAGTAAACTCCTACCTTTGTTGTTGTTTGCGCTTCATGCTGAAGTCTGGACGATATTCTTTGAGGCGATCACTCTAAACAGATGCTGATCCAGCTTCAGATCCACATTCACTCACTTCAGGCCTTCAGGGAGTCTATAGAGAGATTACTGCAGTCTACATCAAGCTTGACTAAGATCCCATTAAGATTTTGACACCAGAAAAAACTACACTTCACTACCTGCTGCAGCAAACAGACACAGTTAACAGACCAGTTAGTGAAACATGAGGCAGCTTAAGAGAATTTACATTTATGAGTCAGATAATCTCTGTAGGATGTGAAAGTCAGATGGAAATAACCAACTGCAGAGCTCTATCTGTATTTCTATCCTGCAGTGTCTTTTTCCACTGTGATGAACATACTTTAGTTTTATTAATGCTCGTCATTTATCATGACCTATTGATTGCACTAAGACAGAAATAAACCCACAGCCACCTAAACACCCTTTCAGACTTAATGCACTGACAAAGAGCAATGTTGGCAGCTCTGTGTTAAATGCAGTACACCTGTCCTAAAACATGCCCGATAATGAGAATGAAAAATGAAATAAACATTGTACAGAACAGAACATGACACTTACTTTTCGTAAGTCTGTGGAGTATGTAGACATCGCTGTAAGATGCTGTGAGAGGAGCATGTAACCTGTGGAGGAAAGGAGAAGTGGTCATGTGATGAAACATGAAACATGAAATAGACAAGTGAAGATTATGTTGCAAGTAAAAGTTCTGCATGGTAAAATGAAGTATAATGACTTTGATGTAGTAAAAGTAATGCACCAACATTAACAAACATTTGGCTTGCAGTTTCATACTGCCTTTATAAGCCACTTAAAATAAAATCCCTCCTATATTTGTGATGTGATGTCTACTTGACTTTGTTTATTTTAATGCATTCCTCTTTTAGTTTGTCTAAATGCCATCTACATCTGCGTTTACTGTGTATTTTTGTACTACTGTGCTTTGCCACTAGATGGCGATCATCAATCTGGAGCGAGCAGAGTGACTGCGCATGTGCGTGTGTGTGTTTGTGTGACTATCAATGCAGCGCGTATGAGAGCACAGAGATGTGTGTTGCTGCTGATTAGACCACCCCCCCCCCCCCCCCTGCTAGTTTGTTTACGTTTCCAAAACAGACGTAGTAGTATAACACTTGAAAACACAGAATATTTATTTTATGCAGATAAAATGCATAATGAAGTTTGCATGATGCACATAAAGGGAAAACAAAGTTAGATTACTTATAATCATCAACATTATCAAACTTGTTTTAGTGGCAGGTCTGCAGAAAGCGCAAACATAACTTCTTATGCAACATTTAATATGAACGTTTAACGAGCTTCTATGTCTGCATCAAGCATCACATCGACTTGTCTTTATTGTATTTTGAATATAAAACATAATATTCTCCAAACAGCTTAGTTAATGTGAGAGACTTACCGCGCAGTGCAGCAGCTGACACTTCTGCAACAACACTGCAAGAAAACTAGCGCCAACCCTCTGATAAACTTCTGATAAACAAACTTCAGCCTACTTTCACTTGCACATCAGGCGGTTCAAGATAAACAAGGAAACCCTTCTGACATGTCAACACACGCAGACTGTTTACAGCAAGCAATGCACGAATCCTCCCCGCATAAAACATGTTTTAACATTACACACCTGAAACTTTATGATGAATAATAATATAATATTTGCATCTGAACTGTTGTTTTTCTTGAAATTACTTCAGTTTTTTTCCTTTTTTTTAAGAACAGGAACTGAAAGAATAAAGAGAAGAGGAAGTAGTTTTCAGTTCAGTAACAGGTAACAACAACACTGTAGAAATACTGTAGTTCAGGTTAAAGTCCTGTAATTTAAAGTAAATAATGCCTTTAACATAGTGTCCATGTTCCTCACCTAATAAAGTCATCGTGTCTGCAGCTATAATTATTAGTAAGTAGTTAATAATGGGTTTAATAAACCATTTATAAAACTGTATCAGTCACCTGTTATTATAAATGTGAGAGATTCATGTTGTAAATGTTAAAGGACAAGTTCACTTTTTTTTTTAAGAAGTGTCTTAAAGCAGCAGTCAGGTTTTCCTCTCTGTAATCATTCCTCCTGTTCATACTGACCTTTAACCTTTGTGTCGTCCTCCCGGGTCAAACTGACCCCGTCTGTTTTGACTGTTCCTTCTTTCCTCCCTTCCTCCCTCCTGTCTGTCCTCCCTCCCTCCTTCTCTCTTTCCTCCCTCCTTCCTTCTCTCTTTCTTTCCTTCCCTCCTTCTCTCTTTCCTCTCTCCTTTCCTTCCCTCCTTCCTCCCTCCGTCCCTCCTTCTCTTTCTTTCCTTCCCTCATTCATTCATTCCTTCTTTCCTCTTTACTTCCTTCCTCCCTCCTTTCCTTCCTTCCTTTCCTTCCTTCCTTCCTTTCTTGACTCGAGGACAAAAGGAGGGTTAAAAGATCTCCTTCTAATGTGCTTTCAATGTAAAGTGATGGAGACTAAATCCACAGTGTTTCCACACAGTCATTATAAAGTAGCTGATCAGCTTCTATTGAGCTTCATCAGTCTGAGTTATTATATCAATGATATCTGACATGTTTACAGTCTGTTTAGCATTTGTTATGTGTTGCCCTGTAGGGGAGGTGTTGCACCAGGCTGGTTTTTATCCTTTCTCTCTGTCTCTCTCTCTTGCTCCCTCTCTTCCTCTGTCAGTTTGTTTTTATTTTCAGGAAGTCAAACATGAAACATGAAATAGACAAGTGAAGATTATGTTGCAAGTAAAAGTTCTGCATGGTAAAATGAAGTATAATGACTTTGATGTAGTAAAAGTAATGCACCAACATTAACAAACATTTGGCTTGCAGTTTCATACTGCCTTTATAAGCCACTTAAAATAAAATCCCTCCTATATTTGTGATGTCTACTTGACTTTTTTATTTTAATGCATTCCTCTTTTAGTTTTAGTCTCAATGCCATCTACATCTGCGTTTACTGTGTATTTTTGTACTACTGTGCTTTGCCACTAGATGGCGATCATCAATCTGGAGCGAGCAGAGTGACTGCGCATGTGCGTGTGTGTGTTTGTGTGACTATCAATGCATCGCGTATGAGAGCACAGAGATGTGTGTTGCTGCTGATTAGACCAACCCACAGTCTATGGACCAACCCCCCCCCCCCCCCCCGCTAGTTTGCGGTTTCCAAAACAGACGTAGTAGTATAACACTTGAAAACACAGAATATTTATTTTATGCAGATTGTTTCTGAAGCTCTGGGTTCAGTGCTGAAGGCTGGAGGAAAATCTAGGGAGCGATCACTTTTTGCAGACAGAAAACTGACTGTTGAAGACGCTGATCCTCCGTCAGATGCCTTATCACTGTTCAAGACCAAAACAACAGTTTGGACAAGGTTTAGGTTCTATGTTATCTACATTTATTTGCTCAACTTTGCTATATTGGTCCTAAAGTAAACTCCTACCTTTGTTGTTGGTTGCGCTTCATGCTGAAGTCTGGACGATATTCTTTGAGGCGATCACTCTAAACAGATGCTGATCCAGCTTCAGATCCACATTCACTCACTTCAGGCCTTCAGGGAGTCTATAGAGAGATTACTGCAGTCTACATCAAGCTTGACTAAGATCCCATAAAGATTTTGACACCAGAAAAAACTACACTTCACTACCTGCTGCAGCAAACAGACACAGTTAACAGACCAGTTAGTGAAACATGAGGCAGCTTAAGAGAATTTACATTTATGAGTCAGATAATCTCTGTAGGATGTGAAAGTCAGATGGAAATAACCCACATAACCAACTGCAGAGCTCTATCTGTATTTCTATCCTGCAGTGTCTTTTTCCACTGTGATGAACATACTTTAGTTTTATTAATGCTCGTCATTTATCATGACCTATTAATTGCACTAAGACAGAAATAAACCCACAGCCACCTAAACACCCTTTCAGACTTAATGCACTGACAAAGAGCAATGTTGGCAGCTCTGTGTTAAATGCAGTACACCTGTCCTAAAACATGCCCGATAATGAGAATGAAAAATGAAATAAACATTGTACAGAACAGAACATGACACTTACTTTTCGTAAGTCTGTGGAGTATGTAGACATCGCTGTAAGATGCTGTGAGAGGAGCATGTAACCTGTGGAGGAAAGGAGAAGTGGTCATGTGATGAAACATGAAACATGAAATAGACAAGTGAAGATTATGTTGCAAGTAAAAGTTCTGCATGGTAAAATGAAGTATAATGACTTTGATGTAGTAAAAGTAATGCACCAACATTAACAAACATTTGGCTTGCAGTTTCATACTGCCTTTATAAGCCACTTAAAATAAAATCCCTCCTATATTTATTTGTGATGTCTACTTGACTTTGTTTATTTTAATGCATTCCTCTTTTAGTTTTAGTCTCAATGCCATCTACATCTGCGTTTACTGTGTATTTTTGTACTACTGTGCTTTGCCACTAGATGGCGATCACCAATCTGGAGCGAGCGAGCAAGAGCGCGCGCTAGAGAGTGACTGCGCGTGTGCGTGTGCGTGTGACTATCAATGCAGCACGTATGAGAGCGCAGAGATCTGTGTTGCTGCTGATTAGACCAACCCACAGTCTATGGACCAACCACACCCCCCCCCCGCTAGTTTGTTAACGTTTCCAAAACAGACGTAGTAGTATAACACTTGAAAACACAGAATATTTATTTATGCAGATAAACTCTGTGAGGATTTTAATGCATTTTGCATGATGCATATAAAGGGAAAACAAAGTTAGATTACTTATAATCATCGACATTATCAAACTTGTTTTAGTGGCAGGTCTGCAGAAAGCGCAAACATAACTTCTTATGCAACATTTAATATTAACGTTTAACGAGCTTCTATGTCTGCATCAAGCATCACATCGACTTGTCTTCATTGTATTTTGAATATAAAACATAATATTCTCCAAACAGCTTAGTTAATGTGAGAGACTTACCGCGCAGTGCAGCAGCTGACACTTCTGCAACAACACTGCAAGAAAACTAGCGCCAACCCTCTGATAAACAAACTTCAGCCTACTTTCACTTGCACATCAGGCGGTTCAAGATAAACAAGGAAACCCTTCTGACATGTCAACACACGCAGACTGTTTACAGCAAGCAATGCACGAATCCTTCCCGCATAAAACATGTTTTAACATTACACACCTGAAACTTTATGATGAATAATAATATAATATTTGCATCTGAACTGTTGTTTTTCTTGAAATTACTTCAGTTTCGCTTTTTTTAAGAACAGGAACTGAAAGAATAAAGAGAAGAGGAAGTAGTTTTCAGTTCAGTAAAAGTAACAACAACACTCTGTAGAAATACTCTAGTTCAGGTTAAAGTCCTGTAATTTAAAGTAAATAATTCCATTAACATAGTGTCCATGTTCCTCACCTAATAAAGTCATCATGTCTGCAGCTATAATTATTAGTAAGTAGTTAATAATGGGTCTAATGAACCATTTATAAAACTGTATCAGTCACCTGCTTTTATAAATGTGAGAGATTCATGTTGTAAATGTTAAAGGACAAGTTCACTTTTTTTTTTAAGAAGTGTCTTAAAGCAGCAGTCAGGTTTTCCTCTCTGTAATCATTCCTCCTGTTCATACTGACCTTTAACCTTTGTGTCGTCCTCCCGGGTCAAATTGACCCTGTCTGTTTTGACTGTTCCTTCTTTCCTCCCTTCCTCACTCCTGTCTGTCCTCCCTCCCTCCTTCTCTCTTTCCTCCCTCCTTCCTTCTCTCCTTCTTTCCTCCCTTCCTCCCTCCTGTCTGTCCTTCCTCCCTCCTTCTCTCTTTCTTTCCTTCCCTCCTTCTCTCTTTCCTCTCTCCTTTCCTTCCCTCCTTCCTCCCTCCTTCTCTTTCTTTCCTTCCCTCATTCATTCCTTCCTTCTTTCCTATTTCCTTCCTTCCTCCCTCCTTTCCTTCCTTCCTTTCTTGACTCGAGGACAAAAGGAGGGTTAAAAGATCTCCTTCTAATGTGCTTTCAATGTAAAGTGATGGAGACTAAATCCACAGTGTTTCCACACAGTCATTATAAAGTAGCTGATCAGCTTCTATTGAGCTTCATCAGTCTGAGTTATTATATCAATGATATCTGACATGTTTACAGTCTGTTTAGCATTTGTTATGTGTTGCCCTGTAGGGGAGGTGTTGCACCAGGCTGGTTTTTATCCTTTCTCTCTGTCTCTCTCTCTTGCTCTGTCAGTTTGTTTTTATTTTCAGGAAGTCAAGGGTTTGCAGTCTCCTGGTGAGAGCATTGGAGGATCCTCAGTCTCTGTTGAGCCACTTCCCAGCTCACATCTCCAAGGAGGATATTTTTTCCCTTTTCCCCTTGTTGTCTTTTAGTGCTGCCAGGGTTTTGTTTTCTTAGTTTGGGTTAGAGATCACCGGTAGTCCAGTTTTTGGTTTTCTTTGGTTCATTTAGGATTAGATCACTTTTCCCCTTTTTGATAGTTTAGAGGGAACAGCTGGGTGTGAAGCCCACTGCATGGCTGGCTCAGTGATTTCCCCTCTTTTGATTTCCACTGATTGATTTAAATAAACGTGTTGTCTGAGCGTGTTGAGTCCTCTCTGCGAGCCTTTATGTTAGAGTTAGATGGTCCGTAACAGCATCAGATTCCCTCTTAGTGTTTCCCTGTTGAGCTGTGGTGTAACCATAGTAACAAAAAGACTTTGCTACTAAAAACACTGTAACGTTGAAACATAGAAGATGAAGATTTGACTCTTTTACTCTCCTTTCTTTCCTCATCTTCCTCCTATTTCTTGTCCTTTCTTTCTTTTTCTTTCTCTACTTCTTGTGTCTTTCTCTTCTTCCTCCATTTTTCTGTCTTTCTCTCCTCCCACTTCTTGTTTGTTTTTTTCCCTTATTCTTTCATCTTCCTCCTCCTACTTCTTGTCCTTTCTTTCTTCCTCTTCTCCTACTCCTCTTTCTCTCCTATTTCTTGTTGTCTTTTTCCTTTATTCATTTTTTCTTTCCTCATCTTCCTCTTCCTACTTCTTGTCCTTTCTTTCTTTTTCCTTCTTTCTCTCCTACTTCTTGTTCTCTCCTTTTTTTTCCTTTCTGACCCATTCGGACAACTGAATCTTCATATTAGCTTCAGATCAACTTTTAAAACCATGTTTAGACAGGATATTTATATTTAATAAGCTCACAAACTGAGAATTGAGTCTGTTTTGATTTGTAAAAAGTTTCACAAAATTTAAAAACTACACTGAGACAATTTTTGTTCAAAAAGGTACAATTTTAATCAGTAAGTAAATTACTCCATTATCCATCTGAGGATTGTTAAATTGTAAATTATTATTTGACAGTAAAACATGTAACAAAAAACCCAGAAACAAAGAAAAACAACTTGAAATGGTTGTTAATCAGAAAATAGCTTCATCTAATTAAAACACTTAAAGTTGAGTTAAAAGCAAAGATCAGATTTTGGCAAACTGTGTTTTTTTAAACGTCCAAACTGCTGCTTTTCATTTTGACCTGCAAAACATCGACTGAATCATTAAAGACCCAAAAAAAACAGATTAAATCATCTTCACAGGGGAATAAACCTATCAAATAAAGCAGATTGTTGAATTCTGATTCATTAATAAAGATAATTCTGTTTCCTTTTTTTACCAAACATAACTGAAAGTCGACTTACAGCCATAAAACTAAATGTTAGTTTCAACTTTTGATAAATTATTGAACAAGTTTTTCTGTCGTCGTTTTGTTTGGATTTTTTTACACAGTTCTGATTGGTGTGTCTTGTTTGGGTAAAGGCTTGAAGATGTCCTCACATGTGATCAGAATTTCCAAAGATTTCCGCCTGTTAAATGCTGCCTCAATTTGTCTCACTTCATGTTCATTGTTGACTCCTCCACTGGCTCCCTCTCTCAGGTGGATGTTTGTGTAAATCTTTTTTAAAGGAACAGGCCATTGCTGTGCATTTATCACTTCCGACAAGTTCTTATTCTTCCTTTTTAGGGAAGATTTTAGTTTCCGTTGATACATTCTGAGTTCTCCATAATGACCTAACAGCACAGAAATATGTAACATCAATAATAAGCCCAAACCATAACCACATTTTAAGTTTTCTTCAGTATTAAAGTAATCCAGTGACAGTGTCTGTACATACATGTCTACACTGAAAACAGGAGATGCTAGTAACTGATTAAATTAAAATATTCGCTTGGTTAAATTATAAAGTTTATCTGAGGTTGACAGGGATTTAGCGTTGGACAAATTGAAATTTTGACCTACTGGTTCAAGATCAAAAGTCAGAGGATCACAAAAATATTCATGGTGTATCTTCTGGAAACCATTTCATGAAAATGTATCTGATAGCGATGCAAATATTTCATATTAGACTAAAGTTAATGGACGGATGAATACATAATATATAATATTTACTGAACATCAGCTGTTGTAGGAAGATAACATGCAGCCTCTTACTTTGCTCAAGTGTGTGAGCATGTTCATCCTCTTTCATGTCCCTCAAAACATGGAGGGCAATCTTCAGAGCCGCTTCCCTTGTTTCATCATCAACAGGTGGATCAGTGAGTTCGTCCTCCTGCTCGTCTTCCTCAAACAGGCCTTCAGGTTTTGTAGAAAGGACCTTCTTATTTGCCTTCATAGCTTGTTTTAGAAAGGCCATAGCCTTGGATTCAAATATCTGCCAAATACAATGTTTTGTCATATATAATATTTTAATAAATATATCCAAGAGGGAACATGATATAGACATTACACACCAATGCTTTATATTGGAATTGTTTTAATGCCACACGACACTAGACATAGCTACCCTAACTTAGAAAAACGTAATAATATCCAAACAATATTCATTATGTACTTTTAATTGATCATCAGTTCATTTATATATATTACCTACCTTCAGTGTTTCTGGGCTCTGCTGAAAGCTTCCTGCAATCCGGCCACTGAAAAAAAGTGTATATTCCTCATAGTACGGTCACATTTTCAAATCAGTTACAATAAATATTTCAACTACTCCATTATGAAATTAAGTAAATTCATCTTAATTCTTTTTATGCAATACATAACTATGGATATTAAAACTGTAACAATGTGCAATTCATCATAATCATGAGCATCTGACAGCATTAATCATCTTACCTTGTTCTGGGTTCAGTGCTGAAGGCTGGAGGAAAATCTAGGGAGCGATCACTTTTTGCAGACAGAAAACTGACTTTTGAAGACGCTGATCCTCCGTCAGATGCATCATCACTGTTCAAGACCAAAACAACAGTTTGAAACTAGTTGATCATATCTCCCTACACGACGACAACAATCTGCTGTTTTATTAAGTTGGTACATACCAATATAATAAACCTGAATATTAGAAAACTTTCATTCAGGTTTCAGTATGATGGTCAATGGTATAAAACTGTGGCCTTTTTAATCATGAGCTTCTGACAGTATTAATAATCTTACCTTGTTTCTGAAGCTCTGGGTTCAGTGCTGAAGGCTGGAGGAAAATCTAGGGAGCGATCACTTTTTGCAGACAGAAAACTGACTGTTGAAGACGCTGATCCTCCGTCAGATGCATCATCACTGTTCAAGACCAAAACAACAGTTTGGACAAGGTTTAGGTTCTATGTTATCTACATTTATTTGCTCAACTTTGCTATATTGGTCCTAAAGTAAACTCCTACCTTTGTTGTTGGTTGCGCTTCATGCTGAAGTCTGGACGATATTCTTTGAGGCGATCACTCTAAACAGATGCTGATCCAGCTTCAGATCCACATTCACTCACTTCAGGCCTTCAGGGAGTCTATAGAGAGATTACTGCAGTCTACATCAAGCTTGACTAAGATCCCATAAAGATTTTGACACCAGAAAAAACTACACTTCACTACCTGCTGCAGCAAACAGACACAGTTAACAGACCAGTTAGTGAAACATGAGGCAGCTTAAGAGAATTTACATTTATGAGTCAGATAATCTCTGTAGGATGTGAAAGTCAGATGGAAATAACCCACATAACCAACTGCAGAGCTCTATCTGTATTTCTATCCTGCAGTGTCTTTTTCCACTGTGATGAACATACTTTAGTTTTATTAATGCTCGTCATTTATCATGACCTATTAATTGCACTAAGACAGAACTAAACCCACAGCCACCTAAACACCCTTTCAGACTTAATGCACTGAAGAAGAGCAATTTGGCAGCTCTGTGTTAAATGCAGTACACCTGTCCTAAAACATGCCCGATAATGAGAATGAAAAATGAAATAAACATTGTACAGAACAGAACATGACACTTACTTTTCGTAAGTCTGTGGAGTATGTAGACATCGCTGTAAGATGCTGTGAGAGGAGCATGTAACCTGTGGAGGAAAGGAGAAGTGGTCATGTGATGAAACATGAAACATGAAATAGACAAGTGAAGATTATGTTGCAAGTAAAAGTTCTGCATGGTAAAATGAAGTATAATGACTTTGATGTAGTAAAAGTAATGCACCAACATTAACAAACATTTGGCTTGCAGTTTCATACTGCCTTTATAAGCCACTTAAAATAAAATCCCTCCTATATTTATTTGTGATGTCTACTTGACTTTGTTTATTTTAATGCATTCCTCTTTTAGTTTTAGTCTCATTGCCATCTACATCTGCGTTTACTGTGTATTTTTGTACTACTGTGCTTTGCCACTAGATGGCGATCACCAATCTGGAGCGAGCGAGCAAGAGCGCGCGCTAGAGAGTGACTGCGCGTGTGCGTGTGCGTGTGCGTGTGACTATCAATGCAGCACGTATGAGAGCGCAGAGATCTGTGTTGCTGCTGATTAGACCAACCCACAGTCTATGGACCAACCACACCCCCCCCCCGCTAGTTTGTTAACGTTTCCAAAACAGACGTAGTAGTATAACACTTGAAAACACAGAATATTTATTTATGCAGATAAACTCTGTGAGGATTTTAATGCATTTTGCATGATGCATATAAAGGGAAAACAAAGTTAGATTACTTATAATCATCGACATTATCAAACTTGTTTTAGTGGCAGGTCTGCAGAAAGCGCAAACATAACTTCTTATGCAACATTTAATATTAACGTTTAACGAGCTTCTATGTCTGCATCAAGCATCACATCGACTTGTCTTTATTGTATTTTGAATATAAAACATAATGTTCTCCAAAAAGCTTAGTTAATGTGAGAGAGACTTACCGCGCAGTGCAGCAGCCGACACTTCTGCAACAACACTGCAAGAAAACTAGCGCCAAACCTCTGATAAACAAACTTCAGCCTACTTTCACTTGCACATCAGGCGGTTCAAGATAAACAAGGAAACCCTTCTGACATGTCAACACACGCAGACTGTTTACAGCAAGCAATGCACGAATCCTGCCCGCATAAAACATGTTTTAACATTACACACCTGAAACTTTATGATGAATAATAATATAATATTTGCATCTGAACTGTTGTTTTTCTTGAAATTACTTCAGTTTCGCTTTTTTTAAGAACAGGAACTGAAAGAATAAAGAGAAGAGGAAGTAGTTTTCAGTTCAGTAACAGGTAACAACAACACTGTAGAAATACTCTAGTTCAGGTTAAAGTCCTGTAATTTAAAGTAAATAAAGGTTAATAATGCCATTAACATAGTGTCCATGTTCCTCACCTAATAAAGTCATCATGTCTGCAGCTATAATTATTAGTAAGTAGTTAATAATGGGTCTAATGAACCATTTATAAAACTGTATCAGTCACCTGCTTTTATAAATGTGAGAGATTCATGTTGTAAATGTTAAAGGACAAGTTCATTTAAAAAAAAAAAAAAAAAAAGTGTCTTAAAGCAGCAGTCAGGTTTTCCTCTCTGTAATCATTCCTCCTGTTCATACTGACCTTTAACCTTTGTGTCGTCCTCCCGGGTCAAACTGACCCCGTCTGTTTTGACTGTTCCTTCTTTCCTCCCTTCCTCCCTCCTGTCTGTCCTTCCTCCCTCCCTCCTTCTCTCTTTCCTCCCTCCTTCCTTCTCTCTCTTTCCTTCCCTCCTTCTCTCTTTCCTCTCTCCTTTCCTTCCCTCCTTCCTCCCTCCGTCCCTCCTTCTCTTTCTTTCCTTCCCCCATTCATTCCTTCCTTCTTTCCTCTTTACTTCCTTCCTCCCTCCTTTCCTTCCTTCCTTTCCTTCCTTCCTTCCTTTCTTGACTCGAGGACAAAAGGAGGGTTAATAGATCTCCTTCTAATGTGCTTTCAATGTAAAGTGATGGAGACTAAATCCACAGTGTTTCCACACAGTCATTATAAAGTAATGATCAGCTTCTATTGAGCTTCATCAGTCTGAGTTATTATATCAATGATATCTGACATGTTTACAGTCTGTTTAGCATTTGTTATGTTGCCCTGTAGGGGAGGTGTTGCACCAGGCTGGTTTTTATCCTTTCTCTCTGTCTCTCTCTCTTGCTCTGTCTGTTTGTTTTTATTTTCAGGAAGTCAAGGGTTTGCAGTCTCCTCATGAGAGCATTTGAGGATCCTCAGTCTCTGTTGAGCCACTTCCCAGCTCACATCTCCAAGGGGGATATTTTTCCCTTTTCCCCTTGTTGTCTTTTAGTGCTGCCAGGGTTTTGTTTTCTTAGTGTAGGTTGGAGATCACCGGTAGTCGTTTAATTTTCCCCTTTTTGATAGTTTAGAGGGAACAGCCGGGTGTGAAGCCCACTGCATGGCTGGCTCAGTGATTTCCCCTCTTTTGATTTCCACTGATTGATTTAAATAAACGTGTTGTCTGAGCGTGTTGCGTCCTCTCTGCGAGCCTTAATGTTAGAGTTAGAGGGTCCGTAACAGCATCAGATTCCCTCTTAGTGTTTCCCTGTTGAGCTGTGGTGTAACCATAGTAACAAAAAGACTTTGCTACTAAAAACACTGTATCGTTGAAACATAGAAGATGAAGATTTGACTCTTTTACTCTCCTTTCTTTCCTCATCTTCCTCCTATTTCTTGTCCTTTCTTTCTTTTTCCTTATTTTCTTTTTCTCTTTCTCTACTTCTTCTTTCTCTTCTTCCTCCATTTTTCTGTCTTTCTCTCCTCCCACTTCTTGTTTGTTTTTTTTCCTTATTCTTTCATCTTCCTCCTCCTACTTCTTGTCCTTTCTTTCTTCCTCCTCTCCTACTCCTCTTTCTCTCCTATTTCTTGTTGTCTTTTTCCTCCTTTATTCATTTTTTCTTTCCTCATCTTCCTCTTCCTACTTCTTGTCCTTTCTTTCTTTTTCCTTCTTTCTCTCCTACTTCTTGTTCTCTCCTTTTTTTCTCCTTTCTGACCCATTCGGACAACTGAAGCTTCATATTAGCTTCAGATCAACCTTTAAATCCATGTTTAGACAGGATATTTATATTTAATAACCTCACAAACTGAGAATTGAGTCTGTTTTGATTTGTAAAAAGTTTCACAAAATTTAAAAACTACACTGAGACATTTTTTGTTCAAAAAGGTACAATTTTAATCAGTAAGTAAATTACTCCATTATCCATCTGAGGATCCTTAAATTGTAAATTATTATTTGACAGTAAAACATGTAACAAAAAACCCAGAAACAAAGAAAAACAACTTGAAATGGTTGTTAATCAGAAAATAGCTTCATCTAATTAAAACACTTAAAGTTGAGTTAAAAGCAAAGATCAGATTTTGGCAAACTGTGTTTTTTTAAACGTCCAAACTGCTGCTTTTCATTTTGACCTGCAAAACATCGACTGAATCATTAAAGACCCAAAAAAACCAGATTAAATCATCTTCACAGGGGGAATAAACCTATCAAATAAAGCAGATTGTTGAATTCTGATTCATTAATAAAGATAATTCTGTTTCCTTTTTTACCAAACATAACTGAAAGTCGACTTACAGCCATAAAACTAAATGTTAGTTTCAACTTTTGATAAATTATCGAACACGTGAGAAGTTTTTCTGTCGTCGTCTTGTTTGGATTTTTTTACTTTGCTGATCAGACTTTGCTTCGGACTCGACTGAAGGCACAAAACCTGTGCCCGAGAACTCTAACAAGAAAAAGTCAACGATGATTAACTCTGCTGAGTTTACCTGAAATCCTAAACGAGTCCAAACATCCATTAAAAAAAACAACAACGAACAGAAACATGTAAAAAAAACAACAACAACAACAAGTTTGTATGAAAAAGAAAACATGATATGAAACAAGTGAGAAAAAGAAGCGTTTCAGTCATTTCTGCTGAAGTTTGTCCCTCGTCAACATTTGCAGCGATTCTTCAGATCTTCATGTGATGAGCTGCGAAGACACAAGAAAACATTTAATCTTTTGGATCAATAAAGGAAAGGAAGAAAGTTTTATGCTTCTACAAATGAACCTCAGTGTGGATGATTATTAATCTAGAAATGTCAAATCTTCACATATATTATATTAATGCATGTTTTTGTCAATCTGAACCAGGCGGGGAGTTCTGGTCCTCTGAAATGATGCCAACGAGGAAGTAACTTAAAACTGCATTCTATCAAAAGGCCACCAGGGGGCGGCCGTTTTGGTGTCAAAAGGACTTCCGTCTCTATACAAGTCAATGGAGAATTCACCAACTTCTCACTTGATTTCTAACCTCAGTAAACGTTTTCAAAATGTGTTTATGGTCTCAATCGCTAGTTTAAAGCCTTCTTCAATGCAGTATGATGTTCATTTGGGACATTTTGGCCTCCCTGATTTTATATTTGACGATAAAGCAGGGTATGCATTAGGGCGTGGCTACGTGGTGATTGACAGGTTGATTGGTTCACAGGTTCAGGAGGGCGCCTCATGCTCCTCCTGATGCCCATATAAGTAGAATCCCTGTTTTTATTTTTCCCAGCATGCACCTGAAATATTCAAGATGGCGCTGCTCAGATCCGATACTATTGGCCTCCGAGCAGCAGTCCACAAACCAATGGGTGGCGTCACGGATTTTACGTACATTTCTTATATACAGTCTATGATCTGAACATATTTATATTAATAATAAGGTTATATTTAAATATCTGAACTATCATTTAATCTTCAGATTATTTTCTATTTTAATTGATTCGAGCTTTTAGTTTATAAAATGTCGATCAAACACATTCAGATTAAAGTCAAAGACAAACATATTCACATTTAAACAACTGGAACCAGGACAAAACATACTGTAAATTACTTTTTTGTTGACTTATGAATTAAATTGTTGCAGCTCTAAAAGAAACTAAAAGTAAATCTCTGTATTATTTCACTCAGTGCTGTAACTAGTCATTATTTACATTACAGATGTTTTCTAAAACGTCTTATTTTATCCCGACTGAAAATCCAAAACTTAAAATATATTCAGGTTTTCTGTCAGAGGAAAATATTCATATTTAAGAAACTGGAAGATAATTAAAAGTTTATTATAGTCTCTTAGTAAACAGCTCAATGTGGTAAATATAAATAAACCTAGATTCATCAGATCAGCTGCAGAAATGAGTCCATGCTCTGCATTAAGCATGTAGTTCAGGGTGTCAAACATAAGGCCTGTGGGCCAGAACCGGCCGTCCAAAGGGTCCAATCCGGCCCACTGGAAAAACTTCAGTGTGAAAATTGCAGAAAACTAAATCCAGTTTTTCAATAAGATGCTTATTTGTTTGTTTGCTTGTTTATTTATTGTAAAAAGAGACAATGTACATTCATGAACATTTCAAATTAAAATGTAAATGCACCGGAATTAGCTAGAACAGCTAGTTTTCATCCGTCCGTTGGCAGGTCAGGACAGAAAGAAAGAAAAAATAATAAATAAGAATAAAAATCAAGAAAAATGAACAGAGTGACAAACCAGCTGATATTCTCTCTTAATGTCCGTCGCCACTCACAGTCAAAGCTTCTGATCTTCTAACTTGAGATAATTGACTTTAATGTGACTCAGATTTGAAGAACTTTGGACACATTTTATCAGTAAAGTTATAATATTGTATATTATGTGATGTTTTTACTGGCCTGGCCCACTTGAGATCACATTGGTATTTATAATGTGTGTGTGTGTGTGTATGTGTGTGTGTGTGTTTGCATGTGCACTTGAACTAAAATGAGTTTGACACCCAGCTGTGGTGAGCCGTGTCACACCACAGCTGATCTTAAAATATCCGCCCAGCTCAACGTGTCGCTGCAGCTCAATATTGAAACCCTGACCTGTTAAATCCAACAGCTGTAATGTGTCTGTGTGAAGCTGCAACTACCAATTATTCATCTGACCATCAATCTGAATATAGTTTTCTTAATTAATCACTTAAAGTCTTGTTCGTCTGACCGAGAGTCCCAAAAAATACTTACTTTAGTTATTAACTTTTTTAACACATTTTTGGTGTTTTCATCATTTTCAGCTCTAATTTATAATATAACTGCTGCAGAGAACAAGTTTAATTTGACCTCTTGCTTGAATTCTTCATATCTTACATATCTCTATATTAAATATATCAGAAAGTGAGTTTTCAGCTGTCGTTGTCAGCATTATTACAGCAGCTAGAATCATTTCTTAGACCATGAAAAGCAGCTGAATCCTTTAAATCTGAAGGAAAGTGGATGCATCATCAGATTAAATGATGAGCTGAGAGGAAACTGTGTTCATTCTGCAGCAGCTGCTTATCTTCACCCTGTTATTTGGCCTCCTCCCTTCCCTCGCTCACTTCCTGTGTCATAGAGGCGGATGTTCGCAGCTTTAGCAAGTTCAATGTAAGACAGTTAAATACATTTTAATACCACAAAAAATGCAATTTAATACCGGTTTAACAATAAAAGTATGATTTCATGATGATCAAAGCTAGAATTATCAATGTGAAATAAATGTAAACTTATTTATATTTGTGTCATTACTTCCTGTATCAGAGTCAAAAGTCATAAAGTAAGTTTACATGTAGAAGTAATGTGACTCCAGTTTAAAGGCTCTCAGTGTGGAGATACAGAAGAAAGATGAGATTAATAGTCAACGGTTAAAAAAGTGACTTTATATACATAACATTATAACCTGGTTGAGGACAAGCTGCAGGTAAAGAATGAATGAATGGATGAATAAATTAAATAACTACTTCATTTAGCATCAGGAGGTCTGCAGCAGTAGATTGGGGGATTTTACAGACAGGTAGAAAACTTTTGTATACTTTCTTTTATACAATAAATGCTGCTCAAGATTATCTGTTCAATACCTGCAGATTAATCTATGATCTTTATCGACCCCTGCTGGACAAACTGGGTAATTGCATGCTTCTTAATTCAGCTTTTTACACACACCTGTGCTGGTTTGGCCTGACTTTAAAGTGTCTTCAAATGAATTTGTGCCCTCTTGAGTAAAAAAAGAAAAGAAAATCGGCTTGTATATAAGGCTGCTCATTATTTATTACTATTTTTTGTCATTTTTCTGCAAAAAGCTGCGCATGCTCCGTTATTTTGACAGAAGCTGAAACACACAGCGAAATGTTTTAACTGTAAATAAAAGTGCACATTTTCCAGCCTGCGTCAGACGATGCTGAGTTTACTGACTAATTATTAAACACCAGGATGTGATGTGTGAACTATCATCATCTTAACTCGCTCAGCAGTTATATCTCTGCACATGTTCTGCTGTGTGTTGCGTTAAGCGGCAGATAAAAGGCTGCTGGGAGAGAAAATTCATTAAGCTGAATGGACAAAAAATGCAGCAAGTTTCTAAAGTTAAAAAAAATGTTTTAATAATCGTGATTTCAATTTTGACACAAATAATCATGATTATGATTTTTTCCATAGTCAAGCAGCCCTTGTTGTATACATCATGCGACTTGTGGTTAAAGTTCGGCTGTAAAACGGTGGATAAACGCATTTAATTTAAGTTCTTCAAAATAAAAGCCTTCTGTTAGTTTGTCATTGGAAAGCTTTTAATATGAAGCAGCAGGAAGAACTTAACGCGGCTCCGATTCGACTGAAAGTAAACATACAATAAAGCAAATATCTGAAAGTACAAACAGAAACTGAACTACAGAGACTCAGTGAGGAGCTGCAGACGCACTGAGAGACTTCTCTCTTGCCTCAGTCTGACAACACGCTTGTCTGAGGAGGGGCAGTGGGGTTGTTACGGGTTTGCTTGGAGGCGGGTTGTGGTGCAGTTTGGTTTGGTGCAGCCAAAAGTGTGAATAAAAAAAAGCCTTAATGTGTCTCCACATCCTGTCGAGTGTATATTTTATGGTTATGAGTATTTGTCAAATGAAGAAGGAAACTATCAGTATGTAGCTGAGTCAATATGTTATTTATTGTTTTTTTGGTGAACAATCTCAAACTTATGTAGTTTTCTGCCTTTTCTGAGTTAAAGATTCTGTGTCATGAATCCTGTGTTGAATGAGTCGATGCACTTTCATAGTTACCATCTTTTTATCTTTTTATCTGCAACACACAAAAAACGTAGTTGAGAGATGTAGACGCAAAAGTCAGACAGCTATTAGGCTGCTAGGATGTGTTGTGATTCCCTCTTCCTGTTAAGTGTGTTTAAAAGTTAATTATTCTTATTTAAAATATGGAATAGCAAGTTTTTCTAATGGTTTGGTCGGCAAAAACGGAAATATTTTCTGTTTGCATATTTTATGACTCGCTGAGAGAGAGCCGCCACTGTGTCTGTACACTGACTTTGCTCCAAGCTACTTTTATAGATAATAAATAAAATGTGCTTCACTAAAGTTCCTGATTGATGTTCATCCTGTGAGCAACTATCCTGCAACTGCTGCACGTAAATAACTCAAACACTGGATTAATAGAAGAGAAAGAAAAGCTCCATCATAAAAACAAATAAGATAACAAGCTTCACATGAGGAGAGAACTGTTCCTTAAAGTCTGAACTAGTACGTTATATAGAATGTGTGTGTGTGTGTGTGTGTGTGTGTGTGCATGTGTGTGGTACTCACAGATTTGACTGTCTGTTTGATGTAGTCCTTCTTGCTGGTCAGGTCGTGGTCGGGGTAAGTGTCAAATACCTGAAAGACAGAAAAGAATGAAAGCTCGACTCACTTCTAACTATAAACAACATATCGGACACATCTCATTCCTGTTTTTGCACCAAAACTATTAAAAAAAACAACAAGTCACAAACTCTTCAAAGAAGGAACATGTCACCCAGTGCAGTAGAAGGAAGGAAGGAAGGAAAGGAGTAAGGAGGGAGGAAGAAAGAAAGGAAGGAAGGAAAGGAGTAAGAAGGAAGGAAGGAAGGAAAGGAGTAAGGAGGGAGGGAGTAAGTAAGGAAGGAAAGGAGTAAGGAGGGAGGGAGTAAGGAAGGAAGGAAGAAAAGGAGTAAGGAGGGAGGAAGAAAGAAAGGAAGGAAGAAAGGAAGGAAGGAAGGAAAGGAGTAAGAAGGAAGGAAGGAAGGAAGGAAAGGAGTAAGGAGGGAGGGAGTAAGGAAGGAAGGAAGAAAAGGAGTAAGGAGGGAGGAAGAAAGAAAGGAAGGAAGGAAGAAAGGAAGGAAGGAAAGGAGTAAGAAGGAAGGAAGGAAGGAAGGAAAGGAGTAAGGAGGGAGGGAGTAAGGAAGGAAGGAAGGAAGAAAGGAAGGAAGGAAAGGAGTAAGAAGGAAGGAAGGAAGGAAAGGAGTAAGGAGGGAGGGAGTAAGTAAGGAAGGAAGGAAAGGAGTAAGGAAGGAATAAAGGAAGGAAATGAGGGAGGAAGGAAGGAAGGAAGGATGGAAGGAAGTGAGGAAAGAAGTAAGGAGGGAGGAGGGGAGGAAAGAGGAAGGAAGGAAAGGAGTAAGGAGGGAGGGAGTAAGGAAGGAAGGAAGGAAAGGAGTAAGGAGGGAGGGAGGAGGAAGGAAGGAAAGGAGTAAGGAGGGAGGGAGTAAGGAAGGAAGGAAGGAAAGGAGTAAGGAGGGAAGGAGGAAAAGAGGAAGGAAGTAAGGAGAGAGGGAAGGGAGGAAAGAAAGGAGGAAGGAAGGAAGGATGGAAGGAAGGATGGAAGGAAGTGAGGATAGAAGTATGTAAGGAGGATTGAGCAAAGAAAGAGGGAAGGAGGGGAAGAACGAAGGAAAAATTAAAGAAAGGAAGGAAGGAAAGAAGGAACAGTCAACAGGAGGGTTACAGTCGGACCTTCTGGCAGATCTGCTTCATGGTCATCTCCTCCAGGTCGGCTTCCTTCAGGAGACTCTGGACCGTCTGCTTCAGCTGCTCGTCAGTCGGAGATTTCTTCACCATCTTAATGAGCGGCTCGTCATCGTCTGAGCTGTCCTCTGCTGCAGGGACACGCAGGAACATCATTATATATATATGAGACTAATTTACAGTTAATGCACCAAACCGGTTCTGGCAGGTTGTTACAGGCCTGAATAAAGAATGGGAACTGCTGCTGTTGACTTAAAGGTCACACACACACACACACACACACACACACACACACACACACACACACACACACACACACACACACACACACACACCACACACACACACACACACACACACACACGCTCTTTGACAAACCAAATTTAATTTTAATAATTAGTAGGTTAAAGCTATCAGTGTTCATTGCTGCCTGCTGTCCATTCAGTTTATAACAGATCTAATTATATAATTCACTTTTTCTTTAAATGTATTGTTCAGATAAAAGAAACATCTTATTAAACATGTTCATTTAAAGGCAGCTTTGTGTTGGGGTATCAACAGAAGGCAGCAGGTATCAGTTATCGGACTCTAGACTGACTAATAATCAATATCAGTTTCTGTGTTTAATACTATTGGAGGCCTTTAGCGGAGCAGCAACATGCAGTAGTGGAAGCTGCAGCAGTGGAACCTGCAGCAGAGAAACCTGCAGCAGTCACACATGCAGCAGTGGAACCTGCAGCAGAGAAACCTGCAGCAGCTCACCTGTGTTCGTGTTGTTTTTGCTGTTGCTGCTGCTGTCGGCCTTCTTAGTTTTGGCAGCAGGTTTTGCCGGAGCCGTCTTCTTCTTTTTAGGCTGCGACACAAAGAGACAATCATCATCAGCTCAGTGATGTTTAAATACATCTTAGTGACACTTTAACGACATCGGACGCCTCCAGCTTTACCTTCTCTTTAGCTTCACTGTCCGACTCCGACTCGTCTGAAACTTCCTTCTTCGCTCTCTTTTTCGGAGGAGCCGTCTTCTTCGCTGGTGTCCTTTGTCTTTTCAGCGATGTGGATTTCTTAGACGCAGATTTCCCTCTGCTGGACTTTGACTTGGAAGACTGACAAAGAGTTTGAGTGAGGACGGTGAATCACTGTTTCATATCTGATATTATAAATACAGTTTGATGTTTTGAAGTCTTAGTGATGAGCAGACGATGCTGAACATACAGACTGATTCAGTTTTGCAGCTAAATAATAAGATGCTCGATTCATTAGTTAATTAGTGGGATAAAAAGAAAGGAGAATATTACCAGTCTCAAGTTTGGACACACTTTCACTTCAATAAGACGAGGGAGGGAGGGAGGAAGGAAAGGAGTAAGGAGGGAGGGAGGGAGGGAGGGGGGGAAGAAGGGAGGAAGGAAAGGAGTAAGGAGGGAGGAAAGAAGGGAGGGGGGGAGGGAGGGAGGGAGGAAGGAAGGAAGGAAAGAAGGAAGGAAGAAAGGAAAGGAGTAAGGAGGGAGGGAGTAAGGAGAGAAGGAAGGGAGGAAATAAAGGAGCAAGGAAGGAATGAAGGAAGGAAAGGAGGAAGGAAGGAAGGATGGAGGAGAATATTACCAGTCTCAAGTTTGGACACACTTTCACTTCAATAAGACGAGGGAGGGAGGGAGGAAGGGAGGAAGGAAAGAAGGAAGGAAGGAAGAAAGGAAGAAAGGAAAGGAGTAAGGAGGGAGGGAGTAAGGGGAGAAGGAAGGGAGGAAATAAAGGAGCAAGGAAGGAATGAAGGAAGGAAAGGAGGAAGGAAGGAAGGATGGAGGAGAATATTACCAGTCTCAAGTTTGGACACACTTTCACTTCAATAAGACGAGGGAGGGAGGGAGGAAGGGAGGAAGGAAAGGAGTAAGGAGGGAGGGAGGGAGGAAAGAAGGGAGGGGGGGAGGGAGGGAGGGAGGAAGGAAGGAAGGAAAGAAGGAAGGAAGGAAGAAAGGAAAGGAGTAAGGAGGGAGGGAGTAAGGGGAGAAGGAAGGGAGGAAATAAAGGAGCAAGGAAGGAATGAAGGAAGGAAAGGAGGAAGGAAGGAAGGATGGAGGAGAATATTACCAGTCTCAAGTTTGGACACACTTTCCCTTTAATAAGACGATGTGTCCAAACTACAAAGACATATTAGTTAAGTATGGGAACGTTTCCATCAGGTAACATCTAATGAAATAATATCTAATATATCTCCAATAACAACAATTAATCTGCTGATTATAAGTTAAGTCTTCTGGGTTTCTACCTCACAGGTTTTATTGTTATTTTTATATTTCTGACTTTTATTTTTGTCCAAATAAACCAAAATTAATCGTTTTCTCTACAAAACGAAGGACACTGACAGTTTCTCAGAGGCCGCTGTGATGTCTTTAATTTGATGGATTTGTTTTTAAATTTACAAAGAAAAGCAGAAAAATGACAGAAATTATTATTTAATTATTTAAATGGTTTCTGATGACAGGCTGAATCGTTGCAGCTCAAATAAATATCAACCAAAATGTAAACGTAAAACAACACAAATATTTCCTTCCCTCCTTCTTTCCTCCCTCCCTACCTTCCTTATTTCCTGCGTCCATCCTTCCTTCCTTTCCTTTCCTCCCTTCCTTCCTTCATTTCCTTCCTCCTTCCATTCCTCCCTCCCTCCCTCCTACCTTCCTTCCTTCCTTTCCTTCCCTTCCTCCCTCCCTCCTTTCCTTCCTTCCTCCCAACAACAGGATGTTTAATAATAAAACATTGAACTGTAATATCAGTGAAGAGCTTTAGAGCATCAGTCTCTGAGGAGCTGCTATGACTGTTTTAAACCACTAGGTGTCGCTGTGCTGCTGAATTTAAATCTTCAGAGTTTCATTAAAACTTTCATCACTTATTTTTCTTTAATGAAACTAAACATTTTAAATCTTAGTCGATTAACTTTCTGTTAGTCGATTAATTAATCAACCGACTAATCAAAGTATGTTTATTTGCCTTTACCTCACTATCATCATCATCATCATCATCAGATTCCTCCTCTTCTTCTTCTTCTTCCTCCTCCTCCTCCTCTTCATCGTCTGCAGACTCCTCCGACTTATCAGACCGCTCTTCCTCCTCCTCTTCATCTTTCTTTGATCTCTTCTCCTCTGCATCGGATCCCTCCGCCTCGGCCGAAGCTCCGACCTTCTCGTCTTCTTCATCGTCATCTTCATCGCTGCTCAGGTCCATGACGATGGCTTTGGATTTGCTTCCCAGTTTGGATTTTTTGGGGCTGGACGACGAGCTCCTGGGTTTGGGTTTGCTCTTCTTCTTGGTTTTGGTGTTCGAGTCGTCGCCGGAGAGTTTTTTCTTTGATTTCTTCTTCTTCTTCACCGGCAGACGCTGCAAAATAAAAACCACAGAGAGATGAGTCACTGCGTCTCTGAAAAGAGGAAAATATAAGGTTTCACATTTCTTAAAAATTACATTTCAAATTAAATTGTAAAAACACTTTATTTATCTATCTAAGTAGAAAATAAACATAATTAATTGTCTATTGTTATAAGCAGATATAAAGACATTTTTAGTGTTTAAGTTTTAAGTGTTAATTAATGTACAACAATTATAACTTATCATAAATCCAACTGATGATTTATGTGTCGATTAATTACCTCGATTAATTACCTGGTCTATTTATTTTACTAAATATCTCATTTTATTATTTTATTTGCTGTTGTTTTATTATGTTATAACTTTAATTATTCTCTGTAAAGAACTTTGAGCGATCAAAAAAGAAGGATTATTATTATTATTATTATGATGAAAGATTAAAGTCAGAAAATGATGAAAGCAGCTGACAGTTAACTATCCAAAGATACTCAGTGAAGACAAATTAAATACTAATTTATTTTATATTATATTCATTTAAAAGGCTATTAGTGGAGAATTTTGACTTTTCTTTCCCTTAAAAAAAATTAACAATAAGCAATTATCAAAGTAGATTAATTTTCTGTCAATCAACTAATCATTGCAGCTCTAGTGTTTATCTGTATTCACATTCATTACGTGTTTATACTCCAGCATCCAGTTATTAAAAACATAATGATAATAATAATCACATGATGAGGTCATAGTTACCTTGCCGCTGTTTTTGGGCGATGTGAGGAACGTCAGGATCCTGTCGACCAGATCTGAGTGAGTTCCTTTCTTCTCCAGATCCAAAACACTGCAGATCACTTTCAGTTTGGAGTTGGTCAAGTTTGAGCTCCTGCATAGAGAAAAACCCCCAAAAACAAGCAAACATCATTATAGACGTTTTTCTACCTCTGAGGACAATCGTTTCTTCTCTTTCATTGAGCTCCTGAATTATAAAGAACATTTATAATTCAACCCAATAAACAACTTTATATTAACTGAGTTTCACACAGTATCAACAATCACACATCAGAGGGTTAAAGCCTGATGACTGAATACTAATTAATTAACCCTTCGTTGTCAAATTTGACCCGTTCTTACATTTGAAAGCTGTAAAAAAACACCTTAAACTTTTCCTAATGTGACCCTGAATATACAAAAATTAAGATATAATGCATCTTTTTTTTTTTTTTTGTGCAACTGATACACATTTTATAAATGTAAATGTCCAAATTTGACCTGCATTTATTCAAAAATCACCATTTTTCATATTCTACAAACATTTCTCCTGGACCATATGTAGTGATTGTGAATGTCTTTTTCTCTTCCATAGATAAATATAATACTCTGTTTGCTCTCTGACTGCTTCATTAAGGATTAATCAAACATTAATTAATGACTGACGGGGGATTTATGAATGTTAATTGGTGCAGAGACTAATTATGAGTCAGAATATGAACAGTGTGTAAAGGGTTAATCAATAAAATAAGAGCAGACGGCAGCACATTTAAATAAGATTTTGAGGTTTAATTAAAGCACTAAAGTTTGTTTTATTAATAAAGAACAAAACATCTTTTATTCATGTTGCTTCAGAAATAAGAGTCTAAAAATCCTCCTGATCTACGTTAACCTGAACGACTCATTTAACCTTTGTGTCGTCCTCTCGGGTCAAATTGACCCCGTCTGTTTTGACTGTTCCTTCCTTCCTTCCTTCCTTCCTTCATTCCTTCCTCCCTCCTTCCTGTCCTCCCTTCCTTCCTCCATCCTTTACTTTCTTCTTCCATCCTTCCTCCCTCCTTTTCTTCTTTCCTTCCTTCCATCCATCTTTCTTTCCTTCCTTCCATCATTCCTTCTTTCCTTTCCTCTCATCCTTCCTTCCTCCCTCCTTTTCTTCCTTCATTCCTTCCTCACTCCTTTCCTTCCTTCTTCCTTCCTCCATCCTTTACTTTCTTCTTCCATCCTTCCTCCCTTCCTTCTTTCCTCCCTTCCTTCCTCCCTCCTTTACTTCCTTCCTTCCTTCTTTCCTCCCTTCCTTCCTCCCTCCTTTACTTCCTTCCTTCTTTCCTTCCATCCATCTTTCCTTCCATCTTTCCATCCTTCCTTCCTTCCTTGACTCGAGGACAACAGGAGGGTTAAACACACAACGGTTCGTTATAGACATTTAAATCTAAGCGTTGGCAGCGACTCTGCAGAGAAGAAAAGCTACTGAACTAAAACTTGCTCACAAACTTACTTGAGAAGTTTCTCTCGTTTTTTGGTGTACTGTTCGCTTTCCACATCAAAAGCAAAGCCGTTAAACAGACGCAGGTTCTTCTTTATTGTGGCCATCTGTTAAAAAAAGACAGTGATTAAAAATGACACAATAATTCAGATTTATTTGTCAGACGTTGTAACTAAACACTCATAAAGACGGAGAATAAACTGTAATTAACAACCAGTTTAAACTCCAGCTCACTCTGATCACACTGTATGTTTATATTAAGCTTCTTCTCTGACGCTCCTGACTCACTGCATCAGTATAAATGATGTAATGAATCTTTATTGAGCTGCATTTTGTGTATAAAAAGGTGTTATACAATTAGAGTTATTATAATTAAATGAAAACAACAGGAGCTCAGTCATAAAACTCCTACAGACTGAGTCTCGGCTCTGTCTTGGTGGGTTTTCGTACCTTCCCCGGTCTGTCGAACAGGATGGCGTGAAGAGTTTTCAGATCAGCCGGCTTCATCTTGGTGATCTGGATGCTGGTGCGTGGAATATCTCCTAATTTATCTCCACTACCTGAAAAAAGGCGGGAAACCAACCAGCCGACAGAGTTTATACACAAGTGGCAGATGTGTGAACCTTCATTAATTCATTAACTTTAAAGAGCAGACGTTAATCACATCCAGCAACACAACAGTGAGAATGTAAAGATTAACGTTACCATCTCCAAACTTGAGCTTCTCTCGTTGTTTCGGAGCCTGAAAATCGAGCCTCTCGACGGTTTTCTTCGCCCGTTTGCCTTCGATGATTTCACCTGAAGCTGCAACCAAACAGTGATAAATACAGGCGGGTTAGTAGCAGCATGAGTATGTGTTCATTATATGCTGCACTCTCTTATTTTATGCACTATTTTAGTCAAGCTTTTTGTTTTCTTTCTCTCTTTCTGTATTGTATGTTTTTATGCTTCCAATTCTTACTGTTACATGTTTGTTTTTATGTGTATGAAATGTGTTGTATAAATAAAGTTGTTTTGCCTTAATGAGAGCCTTCGTAAAGCATTATACAGACTAAATGCATTTAAATTTAGTCGGAGTGTCAGATGTGTTATATGTTGTTGTTGTTGTTGTTGTTGTGTTGCATAATTTCAATTCTAGACTGAAAATCGGACAAAATGAATATTCGATTTCCACCTTTTTAAAATCAAGACTTGGATCAATGTGTATTTTTTGTCTCCTACTTACTGCCTATTACTGACACAAGTTTGAAGGAAAAAAGAGAGAGAGAGAAACAACAACAAAACCCTCCAAAGATGACAGACAGTGCAGCTTTGTCAAACCTCAAACTGAGAACCAAAGTTACCACGTTTGTCTGTCCCGGGTGTTTTGGATCGGCTTTTGTTCGGACTGGACTCGTCTCCCTGTGACATCTCCTGCTGGTCCTCCACGTCTTCCTCTGACACCGCTGAGCTGTCCATCGCTTCCTCCGCCACGTCACTCATCTCTGCTCTGCCTCAGTCCGTCTGGGTTTCAGTTTATCCTAAAAGAAGGAAGATGAACATGTTTATATTAGTATTGTGGAGGCACCTGTCACAGAGTTACAGAAAGCAGAGAGTCGTTTTAGTTTAGGCATACAGCATAAAAACCTAAGAGTAAAGAAGTACAGATAAATAAAGAAAAACATTGAGACAGAAAGGAGCTTTGAATCTGACTAAAACTTTAGAAAAAGTTGTCCTGGGAAAGGTGGGGTGGAGATAATTGGCTGATATTGTATTTGTAATTATAGATTTGGAAGTTGAAGCAAAATAAACTATGAAAAACAAACTGGGAGTATGTTGTGAATAGATTAATATATTTACCCAGCTCAAATATAAACTCACCTTCAGTAAACAGTGTGTCTGCACATTTTTTTTAAACAAATTGAATGACTTTTAAGATCTTTTTAAAAACCTCTTTAAGGAAACAAATAATACCATTGCTGAGACATATAATAATAATGCTCAGATCAAATTTAACATCTTATCTCCTTCAATTGCAGACATTTTTTAGACCTTTAATATCAAAAACTACAATTAAAAGACATTCAAGACTTTTTAAGGACCCTGGTTAAAGTAGTTTGGATGCCGAACAACAGTATTGGCTCTAATACGATGTCAGCTCATAATATTAGCTATTTTAACTCCTCTTCTTTAAAAGGTAGGAGCGTTTAATCATGTAAAATAACAGTTTTAAGCTGTGTTTTGGCAGCTTTGACAGAAAAACTCCGCTTCAGTCTAATTATCATTACTGTTTCTACTAAACAGAAACAGAAATATTCTTTATTAACTTCAGTTTAAGTTGTTTTACATGTGTAACCAAAGCATGCATGTGTCTCAGGTAATATTAAGCCTCCTGTTTGTTAGTTTTTTTGCTATATATTTTATTGAGCATCAATGAGAATAAAGAATAAAACATAGGAAAATCCTTGGAACAATCACACATTATTTTTCATTATATATAATATATATATAATGTGTATATTAAAAGGATTATTACTACAATTAAAATGTTTTTCGGGAGAAAGTCACCAGTTAACATGGTCACCAGTTAAATCGTAACACCGTTATCGGTAAGTTACAGCGCGCCAATGTGTACGGTGTTACGATTTAACTGGTGAATCTCACATATGATAAATTATGAGAGGTGAATGAGTCCTCTGAGTTAACGTACACAAATGATTAGATATTGAACAGATGAATGTGTATTTTTAAAAACGGATTAAAACTACAATAAAAAGGCTTTTAGGAGAGAAAGTCACCAGTTAACACGGTCACCCGTTAAACCTTAACACCGGATAACTAACCGATAAACACACTGGGACGTTAAGTTACAGCGCGCCAATGTATACGGTGTTACGGTTTAACTGGTGACCGTGTTATCTGGTGACTTTCTCTACATTACGTTACGAGAGGTGAATGAGTCCTCTGAACACAATTTAACTTAGACACTTGATTAGATTCATGCAAGTTAAATTGTGCTCAGAGGACTCATTCATCTCTCGTAACCCAATGTAATGTAGCGAAAGTCACCAGTTAACACGGTCACCAGTTAAACCGTAACACCGTGTGACGCTAGCCTCAGCCTGCTAACGTTAGCCCCGCAGTACAGTTAGTGACGCGGACAACAAACAGCGATGACTGACCGTTTAAACAGCGTCCTGAGCCGGTTACAGACTCCACGGAGACGGTCTCACGGTGTCCAGCCCGCCTCTGAGTGTCGGTTAGCGGCAGCGGCTGGTGAAACTTTGCCTCGGTGTGTTTGAAGAGGAGCTGAAGCTGCAGCAGCGTCTCTGACAGTTTCTTGTTTTTTGATTTCATGATGGCGGTTTCTCTGCTCCGCTCGCTGATTGGACGACAGCCCTATGACGTGTTCCCCGTCTTATAAACGCCCCTCCCTCCAGCCCCCAGTGTTGCTATTGGCAACACAGCAGTCTTTTTTTTCTCCCTACAGCTTTATTCTACAACACAGATATCAGATAAAAACATTAAAAAGCACATTTGTACAAAGCAGAGGAGTTATTATAGTTTTGAGATTTTCAGTTTTTATTTTTATTTAGTTTTTCAGTTTGCTTTTTTTTATTTCAGTTTAGTTTTAGTGAGTTTAACAAGTGATGAAGTATTTTTTGTTTAGTTTTTATTTAGTTAGAAAATGACTTACTGTCTTGTAAATTACAGGAGTGTATGCAGCTATGATTGCATGTTCTCCACACAGAGTATATTGCACAAATGACATATTGCAAATCTCACTGTGAAAATAAAAAATAAAAATAGAATATAATCTTTATTGTCATTGAATATTTTTTGGCATCGTGTGTTTAAAGGAAGCCGTCTCCGTCTTTCTTCCCACTCTGGTCTATGTGGATCTTTATTGGCTGCAACAACACAGCGTCTCACTGCCAGACTCTGCTTCACTAAGCGCCGTGAGACATTTATCTCCTCACAGACACTTTTATAGAGATGATGCCAGTAGAGGTTGTTTGAGCCGCTCTTCAAGTTTGTTTTTAAATCTCCTCGTTCTAAACTCTCAGCACCAAGGGACGATCCCACAGAACATGTAGAAATGTGTTTTGATTTCTTGTTGTTAGTCTCATTTTTAAAGTTTGAGGGATGTAAAATCACTTCTATGTACAACTTTATAATGGACAAACTGCATAGAAATATTACTATTATTGTTATTTTTATAATTATTACAAGTCCGAACATTTTATGCTGATTTCCTGCAAAGTTTTGAACTAATTTGCAGATATTTAATGGTTCTTCTTTTAGGATACAAGCACATCATTTGATCAACTGAGAAGATTTAGACAGCTTCATTAAGGATTAATCAAACATTGATTAATGACTGATGGGAATATATGAGTGTGAATTGGGCTAAAGACTAATTATGAGTCAGAATATGAACAGTATGTAAAGGTTTAAGAAAAAAAAGATCCAAATTCTCATGTTTTAGCTTCTTAAATATGAATATTTTCCGGTTTATTCAGTCTTAAACGCTACCTGGGAAGAAATTAAATAGCATTTCCTGGGCTTGGTGAAAAGGTTGCATGAATGTACAGGTCTAATAAAACAATTCAAAATAAATAAATAAAGGATGTGAGTATTTCTGCAGCACCACCAACAAAAATAAATAGAAAATATAAAGTTTTCAAGGCGATAACCAAAAGAAGATTCCTGTCTACTTATTACAACACAGTGCTTCAGGAATTATGAAGTTATAACCACTTAACATTAACACCTTTAACATTACCAGTATATTCATGCTAACCTGATCAAAGCCTACATTTACATCACAAACACCCATCACAGTGTCATCATGCAGGTGTGAAACTGGACACATGGTGGCGCTGTGGGAGCAGTGGAGCAGCTTTTACATTTCCATAAAGTTAAATTCAAATCAAACCAGTTTGTTGCCTAGCAGCAGCATCTCAACATGTATGGAGGGTTATTAATGCCACGAGGGACAAAGCAGAGTCCTCATCATGGAAATGACTCTGAGAGAAAATACAATAAATAAATCTAATTATTTGAGACTTTTTGATCATTTAGAGAAAAGTAAATTTCATAATTGGGCACAACAAAGACAGTTCTCAAATAATAAAACCTTTGAGTGTAAAAGTTTGAATATATCTCATCAGCATCACTAATCCCAAAACTAAACTCAGTTCATTGTGTCCAGAGTAGTTCTCATCAGAGAATACGCAGATCTTAATGATCTTCATCAATCAATCACATCAAATATATTTATAACCTGTGAAAACGTTCCTTTTGAATTTCAGAATTTCTTTTAATTTAAAGTTTTAGTTTCAGCATCTTTACAAAACTTCATCCAGTTCTCATCTGGTGCTTATCCCCGTTATGTTCAAACCTCTCTATATCCCCTCTATATTTTAAAGGTAGTTATGAGGATTTCTTTTTATGGTTTCATTAAGTTATTGTAATTTTCAGTTTCAATAAACTACATTTAGATAATTATATGTTATATTTTCATGTCTTAGGTAAAATATAACATGACATTGTGCAACATAATGTAAAAAAACAGACATAATATTGTTGAAATTGCTCATTTTTCATAGTGAATAGATGGTTTGTTATAGTAAAGATTGTAAAAAGATAGTAAAATAGTAATCCAGATTACTATTTGGTTTTATTGCGCAATCTAGTGGACAGAAATTGTAGTGATTTAAGTACTTTATATGGTGAAGGTGCCTCAATATTCTGTTTTCTAATTAATTAAACAGTACTATTATTATTAAGTTTTTATACCACACTTCACAAC
Organism: Scomber scombrus; assembly: GCF_963691925.1. Taxonomy (NCBI): domain Eukaryota; kingdom Metazoa; phylum Chordata; class Actinopteri; order Scombriformes; family Scombridae; genus Scomber; species Scomber scombrus. Next base: position 31,011,204 of record NC_084976.1, on the reverse strand, counting down.
TGAAGAATGAAGATTGAAGTTGCTGGGTCACTTTAGAAAAATCATACCATTTGTAAGGGTTAAACTTGCAATAAAGAAAACACCATAAAAGTGTAAAACATACCGAGGCGAGAGTGTGAATATGCTGTGACAGAAACAATTATTAACCTTTATATATGTATTTCTCCTCCTCCTCCTCCTCCTCCTCTTCCTCGGCTGGTGTCATTAATCACCCTCCATACAGCCTGCACACTATTTTAAAAGCAGCACCGCGAACAGCACAGAGAGCAGAGAGGCTTCAGCTGCTGCCATGACTCCTCTCTGAGCTGATAATACACACTTACTGCTTTCAACCAGCCGGTGTGACTTTCTTCTCAGCATCTGTCATCATGTGACCGTCTGCTGCAAACGTTGGATTTTTTTTACTTTGCAGGAGAAATAATGAAAATGTGGATTTCTTTACCAAAGCTTGTGTTGAGTTAAAGCAGGTAAGACTCACTGACTGTCTGCTTTAACTGTGTTTAGGTGATAATATGGTTTTATGTTTTGCTCATTTGTTATAATACATTTTAAAAAATCAACATGTTTTGCAAGATGTTGGCAGAAAAGTCTTATTAAATCAGATGTTTTCTTATGCGTTATTACATTTAAAGTGACATTTAATTACATATGTTCACTCTGTTGTCTATAATCCAGACAGGAGTTTAGACATACTGAGGTGTGTGAGTGCAGCTTCACCCCAATAATAAAATATTTGACTGTAGTTCTACTCTGAAAAAATGCAAATCAGCGGTTTAGTAAATACTTTCTGCAGATTAGTGATGATCTAAAAATGCTGTTTTCAAAGAAGTCTTCACACTGACAGGAAAGTTATTCATGGTGAAGAAATGAAAATGATTTTATTTAGAATTTATTTAGAAACTGTCACATTTTAAGTCAGTGACCCAGTCATGGATATATATTAAAATACATGGATGTGGAATTTGTGTAAAGGCTAATTACACAATGTAAGGGACTGTATGCAAATTATTAGGATGGAGAGGAGACCCGACACAAAACAAACAAACCGTGTCCTCCCCATTGATGTTAATATTTGCCAAAAGTGTTTTATTATGGTCAGGAAACAGTGGAAGATGTCAGCACTGTTTTAAAATCCTGCACTGTGATGAACTGCTGTAACTTTAAGGTGGCTTTATAACAGAACATCACTGTATTTCCCAACAGACTCAGACTCACCACTAGTCTTGATTTCCCCAGAACATTTCCCCACAGGTTTAACCTCACTGTGGGTTTTATCTAACAACCCAAAGCTGCACCAGAAAAACCCTCTGAGTGGTGATGTGGGTGTAAAAAACCTACCAAACACTGACCTGACATCTAGCTTCTATCTGGCTTCCCTGATATCTAAAGGTAATTTGTTACACAGCTTGGGAGTGTAACTGATGAAGGCTGCATCCCTGATTCTCTTTCACAACAGATGAAGCTAAATATTGCAAAATAAGCCACATGTTCTCCAGGAGGACCGGTCAAAAGAGGGTTAGGGAATGCTGGTTATTAACAGGTTAAGAAGCACTAAAAAGTTAAAAAGTAAAAACATGTTTCATACTGTTAAAATCTAATGAAATTGGTTCAATCTTTATTATTACACTCTATGTAATTTTGTGTCCTTTGTGATTAAATTCACCAGATTACAATTATTCATTCTTAGAAGAAAAATTCAATATAAATGCTTACGCCTCTTATGCACTTCAGGGAATTTGGGCTCCCAAGTCTAATTTTACTGGAGATGTGATGAAATTCAAGGCTGTTGAATTAAGTGGAGAAAGAGAGACAGCAGAGACAAGCCGGTGTGATCATTTCTCAATCCTCAAGTCAGTGGAAAGATGGATATAGACATGCTTTTTTGTTATTTTCTATCATTTATAAACTATAGATGGAGGACAAATTAAAGGAAACACCAATATAAAGTGTGTTGGTAAGGTGCTGGGCTTCTGTCTGTAAACTCCATCCTTCATCTGGTGTTTGGATGATGATGGTGTTGGGTTGAGATGTGGTGACTGTGAAGGTGAAGCATCAGATTCACATCATCTTCATCCTCATCGAACCATTCAGTGGATGGAAGAGAGAGAGCTCCCATCAGGATAGAAATGTTTCATCGCAGGATAAACTGAGTCCAACCTGCTGAAACTGCCAAAGACAATGGCAGACAGCAGAGTATCATCATCCGCTGTGCTGAGAAGGTGATGTGCTCCAACCAGGCGGAAGTAACTTAAAACTGCATTTTATCAAAAGGCCACCAGGGGGCGACCGTTTTGGTGTCAAAAGGACTTCCGTCTCTATACAAGTCAATGGAGAATTCACCAACTTCTCACTTGATTTCTAACCTCAGTAAACGTTTTCAAAATGTGTTTATGGTCTCAATCGCTAGTTTAAAGCCTTCTTCAATGCAGTATGATGTTCATTTGGGACATTTTGGCCTCCCTGATTTTATATGTGACGATAAAGCAGGGTATGCATTAGGGCGTGGCTACGTGGTGATTGACAGGTTGATTGGTTCACAGGTTCAGGAGGGCGCCTCATGCTCCTCCTGATGCCAATATAAGTAGAATCCATGTTTTTATTTTTCCCAGCATGCACCTGAAATTTTCAAGATGGCGCTGCTCAGATCCGATACTATTGGCCTCCGAGCAGCAGTCCACAAACCAATGGGTGACGTCACGGATGTTACGTCCATTTCTTATATACAGTCTATGGTTACAACCTGCCACAACTCCAGGACATCAGGGTTATTATAGTTTTGAAATTTTCATTAGTTTTTATTTTTCTTCTGTGAACTTTTACACATTCCTTCACAAAACTCCACAGCTGTTATATGTAGAAACAGACATTTTAAACTTATTCTTACAAAAACGTTGTAATACCTTCTATTGTTAATGGGTTGCTCATGTTTCTTGTATTTTGCAGCACTTTTGTCTGTTTTTGTCCTCCCACTATGTTTATCGTTACGCATCATCAGACCAGATCAGATTCCTCGTATGTGAAAACGTACCGACTGCAGACCTGTGGCTGATTCTGATGAATGATCACAGGAATAGTAGCATTAGATCCATTAATTAGGTAAGCCAACTAAAATATTTAAAAGTGGCAGCAGCCAGAGCTCAGCTACAAGTAGGACACTGCCAGAGGCTCCATCTCCTTCACTTCTACTGTCTGTTTTACAGATGTGTCTCTCAGCTTTCTTCTGTCTCTCTGCAGCCTTCACACCTCTTTACTGACTTTACTTTCCTCCTTTTATTCTCCTTTGATTCATTCTTGCTGTAACTGAGATTAAGTGAGGATATTTTCGCTCCTTCAAAAGTCCACTTGATGTCCAACAACACCACAGACTTCTCTCTTTCCTCCCTTCCTTTTTTCCTTCCTCCATCCCCCTTTATTCCTTCCTTCTGTCTTTCCTTCCCTCCTACCTTCCTTCCTCCTTCTTCTTCCCTTCCTTCCTCCTTTCCTTCCTTTTTCCTCCCTCCCTTCCATCCTTCCTTCCTCCCTCCTTTCCTTCCTTCCTTCTTTCCTACCTCCCTCCTATCTTCCGTCCTCCCTCCTTTCCTTCCTTCTTCCTCCCTTCCTTCCTTCCTCCCTCCTTCCTCCCTTCCTTCCTTTCCTCCAGCCTCCCTTCCTTCCTCCCTCCTTCTTTCCTCCATCCTTCCTTCCTTCCTTCCTTATTTCCTTTACTCCCTTCCTTCCTTCCTCCTTTCCTTCCTTCTTCCTCCCTCCCTTCCTTCCTTCCTCCCTCCTTTTTCCTCCCTTCCATCCTTCCGTCCTCCCTCCTTTCCTTCCTTCTTCCTCCCTTCCTTGCTTCCTTCTTCCCTCCTTTCCTTCCTTCTTCCTTCCTCCCTCCTTTCCTTCCTTCCTTCCTCTCTCCTTTCCTTACTCCCTTCCATCCATCCTTCCTTCCTCCTTCCCTCCTTTCCTTCCTTATTCCTTCCTCCCTCCTTCCTTCCTCCCTCCTTTCCTTCATTCTTCCTCCCTTCCTTCCTTCCTCCCTCCTTTCCTTTCATCCTCCCTCCTTTCCTTCCTTCCGTCCTTCCTTCCTTCCTCCCACCTTTCCTTCCTTCTTCCTCCCTTCCTTCCTTGACTCGAGGACAACAGGAGGGTTAAAGCTCCTGATTTAAAGAACATCATAATAGTAGAAATGGATTCTGTGTGGGAGCGTTTTTAGGCCTGATATTCTCCATCTAGAGGCTTTGTTATAATTTATTACTTTGTCTCCTTCTTGGCCAAAAGTCAATCAAGAGTGACTTAAAGTGCTCTGTCTCTCCTCCAGCTCCTCCCTCCTCCCGCCATGAGCGCCTCCTCCAGCTCGGTGGTGGAGGCGGAGCTCTACAGCGTCAGCGCCTCTCCGCTGTCTCTGGACTCCAGCGTCTTCTTCTGTGACGCGACGTCGTCCTGCGTCAAAGACTCGCTCGACTTCTTCATCATCAACGTCGGCGGCAGTCGCTACGTTTTGTCCCAGGAGCTGCTGGCGTCACATCCGGAGACCCGGCTGGGGAAACTGGCCTGCAGCAGCCGCGACTCGGCGCTGGAGCTCTGTGACGACGCAGACTTCCTGGAGAACGAGTTCTTCTTCGACCGCAATTCACAGACCTTCCAGTAGGTGGCACCGTTTCAGCCTTTGGGATTTAAAACATAATCATTTAGCCTTTTTTAAAAAAAAATGTAATAAAGCAGATAATGTAATAACTTTCCAATAACGTAATAAAGTGTCTGAACCAATCACGTATTCATTTTTTGCTAATAATGTAATAAGTTATTAAATTATGAATTAAATGAGTTATTGACTGGTTATTATGTTATTGGCCTTTACAAATGTAATAAATGGAGCTGACAACATAATAATATACTAAAATCACTTTATTTAAGTTTCATTTATTGGATATAAAGTGTCACACTTCCATAGTCAGTCTTACGGTTAGGTCTTTCTAACAGTTGTATTAAGTTGGGGTCAAATAGACCTGTTTTCAAATTTTATCATCAATTTACGTCAATAACGTAATAACTTTGTACATTATTGACAAAAAGTTATGTTATGTATGTAAAGTTATTGGCAAGTTATTCCGTAATTGGCTTAATTACATTTAAAACGGGCAAAATGATTACGTCATCGGGCAAAATGATTACGTCATCGGGCAAAATTATTACGTCATCGGGCAAAATTATTACGTCATCGGCCATTATTACGTTATTGGACACTACACATGCATGTTATAACACTTTAAAGTCTGTGTAAAGTCAATTCATTGATTTACTTCTAAACATATTATACATGTTGGAAAATGGTTACAGAAATTATATGAAAAGGCTGATAACTGATAACTATGCAGTACTGAATTGTGGAGATAGAGCCTTAAACTGAGGTGGTGACTTTGATTGACAGGTGACACTTGGTAGGGGGCGGGGCTTCAGCACACTCGGCGGCCACTCCCACAGCGTTTGGGAGCTGAGACAGAGGCTGATTTTTACACAACTTTGAAGCCTAATTTCATATATTTGGCGATATTTTTAATCATTCAAATTTGGCAGGGTGGTTAACAACACACTTTTCTGTGGTATGTCAAACTCAGAACACATATTTCTTATCACTTTACACGGACTTTAAGTCCTCCCTCAATTCAAAAACATGTTTTTGGAGCCAATCGTGGTCCAGTAGGCAACTTCCTCATAAGTGTGACGTGGAAACTTGAAGCCTCAACACTGAGAATGAACTTTGAAGTGAATTAGGAGACGTCTTGTGTAATGTACAAATATTTCTGAATGAAGGAGAAGGAGCAGATGTAATAGCAAGGGTTGTAAACTAGGTAAATAAACATTTTTGCAGGAAATAATCTAAAGCAGAGTATTTAAACATGACTGGAGGGGAATTTTAATGTAATTTAATCGAAAAAATATATTTTCTACAGTCAGAAGTTCCTACTAATGACGAGGAAAGAGGGAACAAGTGTGCAAACATCCAGGCAAATTATTAGATGCAACACAAAAACAAAACTCATTGCAGGGTTCAAAGGAGTGAGATCTGCTCTCTGTTAAGCTCCCAATAAATAAAGAGGATAAAGTTATTTATTAGAGCTAAACAGTGTGCAGACCTCGCTGCTTTGTACCCTGCAGGGAATGCCTGAGACCAGCTACTGTGTATATGAAGTGTTGTCCAACCATGTCTGAAGGCGAAAGTGTTTCTGGCTGCCGCTGTAAGAAGAGCAAGAAACCATAACTCACTCAAATGTGGAAAACTGAGCACACATACACACAGTCTGTGTTTGAAGATATTCATTCTGTTACACTTAGTTGTTGACATGAAAAGTAACAGAAAAGAAAGCTTGAGAGAGTTTCAGTTGTGTGATTACAGAGCTGGTCATGTAAACATTAAAACACTGTTAACAACATATCAATTAAATCTGGTCTTTAGTTTAAGTCTTTGGAAGACTTCACTTAAGTAAAAGTACTGCAGTATTATGAGTGATGTAGTATGCAGTATTACAGTAAAAGTACTGCAGTATTATGAGTGATGTAGTATGCAGTATTACAGTAAAAGTACTGCAGTATTATGAGTGATGTAGTATGCAGTATTACGGTAAAAGTACTGCAGTATTACGAACGATGTAGTATGCAGTATTACGGTAAAAGTACTGCAGTATTACGAACGATGTAGTATGCAGTATTACGGTAAAAGTACTGCAGTATTATGAGCGATGTAGTATGCAGTATTACAGTAAACGTAGTGGGTTTGTCGCTGAAATATTGGATTGGTACAGTAAAGTACAAGTACCTCAAACTGTACTACAGTAAAGTAGAAGTACCTCAAACATCACACAGTATAAAGGAACCTTTAAGTGTTTGTAGTTGTCAGATTGTTCACTAGAGTCTATAATGTGGAGCTGAATGTTTTAAATGAATACAGTTTAATATAATACATATAATACACGGCTTACATACAGCTTTATTTAGGACAGAGGACGGTGCTCTATCTCTCATTAAGACACATCTGGACTGTGTTCACCTGACTTGTCTGGTGTGTTTCAGCCTCGAGTCAAACATTAGCTTGAGTTAGAGCAGCACCTGATGTTAAAACTGGAGGTCGTCTTCACAGGTTTGCTCCTGTTAACTGATGACGTTCGCTGTTTATGCCCTTTAAAGTGTGATTCCTCTCGGCTCTCGCCCCAAAATAAGCTGTAAATTATGGGATCAGCTGTGAAAGACATGAGGAAAAAAGTTGTGATTCGTTTTCTTTCACTGTCTTTATTTTAAATAAGAATCCCTGGATTAAAACTCAATCTCCACCTAGAAATAATAAGTGTTTTCATTATTTCATTATACTTATATTCTATGCTGCCAAACGTTAAACATATAATACTGCTCAGAATGTGATTTAAACACGAGGATTTAGCGAAGATTTAGGAACGTAACACTGATTTCATGGAGCAGAGGCTTGCAGCTTTTTCACTAACCCTAAATTTTGTATGTTATTACCAGGCGGGGAGTTCCGGTCCTCTGAAATGAGGCCAACGCGGAAGTAACTTAAAATTGCATTCTAACAAAAGGCCACCAGGGGGCGACCGTTTTGGTGTCAAAAGGACTTCCGTCTCTATACAAGTCAATGGAGAATTCACCAACTTCTCACTTGATTTTAAACGTTTTCAAAATGTGTTTATGGTCTCAATCGCTAGTTTAAAGCCTTCTTCAATGCAGTATGATGTTCATTTGGGACATTTTGGCCTCCCTGATTTTATATGTGACGATAAAGCAGGGTATGCATTAGGGCGTGGCTACGTCGTGATTGACATGTTGATTGGTTCACAGGTTCAGGAGGGCGCCTCATGCTCCTCCTGATGCCCATATAAGTAGAATCCCTGTTTTTATTTTTCCCAGCATGCACCTGAAAATTTCAAGATGGCGCTGCTCACATCTGATACTATTTGCTTCCGAGCAGCAGTCCACAAACCAATGGGTGACGTCACAGATGTTACGTCCATTTCTTATACAGTCTATGCTACAACCTCATGAATAACTGCCTGGAGAAGCTTGTTAGCACTAATGCTAGTTCAATCACATGATCCTAGTCTTTAATGTTGAAGCGGCTCCTCAAATGTCTCCTGACTCATCTGTAACTATTTCATGTTGGTCAGGTTTCACAAACTGAGAACAAAACCTGATAACAAAAACAATGAGCTTTAATTTGAATCCATGTCTTGCTGTTACAGAAGAGTTTCTTCTTGTAAACTGACTTGTTGCTGGCTTCTTTGACTCAGTTTTCTGCATCACTTTTTGGAAACAATACAGTTTTTCCATAAACCTGGACTACTTTTTCTGTCTCTCTCTGTGTTTCTGCTGCAGGTATGTGATGAACTTCTATCGGACGGGTCACCTGCACGTCAGAGAGGAGCTGTGTGAGATCTCCTTCTTGCAGGAGATTGAGTACTGGGGCATCGACGAGGTTCGTATCAGCCCCTGCTGCCGTGAACGTTACTACCGCCACAAGGAGCAGAAGGAAACCCTCGACGTGCAGCGAGAGTCCGAAGCCGATGACACTGATGAAGACTTTGTTGGCGCCGCTTGCCCGGCTTTCCGCCAGCGCCTGTGGGACCTTCTGGAGAAACCTGAATCATCGCGCGCCGCTCGCACTTTTGGCTCGCTCTCGATCTTCTTCGTCGTGGTGTCGGTTATCAACATGGTGCTCATCTCGCTGGACTTGGAGGACGTTGAAGTGAGCGGTTTCGGTGCAGCTCTGTTGTTTGACGCCCTGGAGTACGTGTGCGTGGTTTGGTTCACGGGCGAGCTGGCGGTTCGGTTTCTCTGCGTGAGGGATAAATGCCGCTTCAGCAGGAGCATCCCTAACGTGATCGACCTGCTGGCCATCCTGCCGTTCTACGTGACGCTGACGGTCGAGAGCCTTCACGGAGGAACCACCGAACTGGAGAACATGGGCCGCGTGGTGCAGGTCCTCCGACTCCTCAGGTCGCTCCGCATGCTGAAGCTGGGACGACACTCGACAGGTAAACAGCTGATTTTAAAAGATTAAACCGAAAATGATCCGGTATATGTCGACTTTCAGGAATGCTGAGGTTCTTCAAATTCTAACGAAGTTTCTTCTGATCCTTTTGCAGCAAATATTCGGCTTATTTTAATAGTTTTGCCCATCATTCCTACTGATTATGAACAAGCCTTAATTACCTACTGGGCAAAGTGGGCAACTTCTCAGATGCCTGGGACCCTAATAGTTTTTTTCCAGTGGCACATTTAGCCAAACAATGACGTGTTGATTTGTGTTTCCATTACCAGTTTCAACACTAATTCGTGCCATCTCCAGAGTCGGGCCAAGGTTTAGTTTCTCCTCTGTGTTTCTGTTTGTACTTTTCAGATATATGCTTTATTTTATTGTTTACTTTCAGCTGTTTTGGAGCCACCTTAAGTGCTAGTGCTGCTTCATATTAAAGAGACAGGAGCTAAAACGACCTGTTAATAGACAGAGGCTGAACTGAGCGGCTGCATAAAGGACCAGTAGAAGATAAATAAGGAGTTTTTAATTAGAAATCATGTAAAGATATTCCAGTAGAGACACAGAATATTAATATAGAGCTGGAGATGTGTCCTGTGAAGTGTTTCTGTTTCATCCTCAAAGTCATGGAAGAAACATGGAAGATACAAACAATAAAAAATATAAATCCAAACTTTGTGTTTGTTAAACAGCAAAACAGAAAATCTCATCAAAAGGTCCATTTAGAAGCTGTTCTGGAGCTGTTAAGCACATCACATGGTCCTCATCAGCAGATCTTCCATCGACTCAGCAAACTCAATGTGCTGATAACTGAAGTTCTGCAAGTATTTTAGAAAGAACCAAACAAACAAGAGAAAGTGAGTATTTTTTAAAAGCAGATGCTAAAAAGTAGTGATAAAAGCTTCAAACTAGATATGAGGACCTGTGTTGTAGATGGTCCCTGACCCGGTGAATACGAGCAGCAGCAGCTGGAGGAGTCGAACATGCGTGTTAACAATGTGTTTCCAGCCTGTCAGGGGATTTCATGTACATGATGTGAGACAGAAAAGGGAATTGAAATTTTCCGTGGTGAGAAGCTGCTGCTGTGAGATTACAGCCAGGAGGTTTTCTAAGGACGACCAAGACGAAAAGGGAAAAAAAATCATATTTTGGCAAAATTCCTCCAAGAGATGGAGGGAGGAGAGAGACGGAGTGTGTGTTTGAGACATGATGTGTGTGATTATATGTGCATGAGCGTATTTGTCAGGCTGCGATGTATAAGCTTTGATCTGGTGATTTTGGGAAGGATGACGATCCCTGGACTAAACTCATGAATAATCAAAGAGAACATGGAGGGGGAAGGGGGAGTGAAAGGAAGAGGAAAAGATAAAGGAAAGCAAATATTGAACGAAGAAAAAATAGTGAATTTAAAAAACAAAGTGTTGTAACTGTTTACAGCAAAATGAAAACTTAGTTGCATGCTTTATTTCTTTCTTTTCTTTCACTTCTGTTTAGTTTTGACAAATTGTGACTGGAACAAAATGTAAAACATCTACAAATACAAATGTTAAAATGATGAAAAACACATTGGATGCAGCCAAACTGTCCCCACAATACATATTTATTATAGATATTCATGCAAACATGACACAGATTAACAGATTTTTCCCTCAAACAATTACACAAGCATTGAGTTTAAGTAATATTTTGAGGCACTTGTACTTTACAGGCGAGAGTACCGGTCCTCTGAAATGAGGCCAACGTGGAAGTAACTTAAAACTGCATTCTATCAAAAGGCCACCAGGGGGCGACCATTTTGGTGTCAAAAGGACTTCCGTCTCTATACAAGTCAATGGAGAATTCACCAACTTCTCACTTGATTTCTAACCTCAGTAAACGTTTTCAAAATGTGTTTATGGTCTCAATCGCTAGTTTAAAGCCTTCTTCAATGCAGTATGATGTTCATTTGGGACATTTTGGCCTCCCTGATTTTATATGTGACGATAAAGCAGGGTATGCATTAGGGCGTGGCTACGTGGTGATTGACAGGTTGATTGGTTCACAGGTTCAGGAGGGCGCCTCATGCTCCTCCTGATGCCCATATAAGTAGAATCCCTGTTTTTATTTTTCCCAGCATGCTCCGGAAATTTTCAAGATGGCGCTGCTCAGATCCGAAACTATTGGCCTCTGAGCAGCAGTCCACAAACCAATGGGTGACGTCACGGACTTTACGTCCATTTCTTATATACAGTCTATGGTACTTCACTGTAATATTTCCATGTGATGCTACTTTCTACATCTCAGAGGGAAATATTGTACTTTATACTCCACTACATTTATTTGACAGCTTTAGTTACTTTTCAGATGAAGATTTGACACAATGGATAATATAACAACATTAACATTTGTGATAAAATGCTCACAAATCTTCATCATGATCAAGTCAGTTGTTCTATTCACTTTTTGCATTTTAGTCTATTGAGTGAAAACAAACTGGAAAAAGTTTATTTGCTTTGATTCGGCATCTTAAAGCTTTTGCAAATGTGAGAAGCAGCACTCTGCAGCAGGATGAGCTCATTTCAAATCCTCCTTAAACTTGGCACCAAAGCTCATTTCTTCGTCTCTCAGAGGAGCGCGGAGACGTGACAAGTCATTCTGGGGGTGTGAATGTCGCCCCTGTGAGCGGCTTACATGGGAGTGTATTTATACATTTGCTGTTATTTTCTCCTCAGCGTCAGTCCTCAGACTCACTCGGCTCTGTTTAGAGAGAGAGAGAGAGAGAGAGAGAGAGAGAGAGAGAGAGAGAGAGAGAGAGAGAGACAAAAACCAAATAAACAAACACGAGAGAGATGAGAGAGAAATGAAGAGATGATTACTTCGCCGTCGCTCACACACACGACCCGGAGAGAAATAACAAGGAGACGAGTTTCATTATGAAAGGAGACACTAACACTGCTGCTGTGAAGGAAAACACGTCGCTGTTGTTGTTCAGATATCATTTAAAGTTTCCTCTTAATAACTAATCAGATGGTTTAAAAATAGAACATTTCCTCCTGCAGCAGTGTGTGTGAATGAATTAATATCACAAAAACTGAACAAACGTGATAAACTGCTCAGTAATTGCTCAATTTGAAGCAATTCACATTTAATCTGCATCCTTTTCATCATTTCACAGTTATAATAATAGTAATGATACCTTATAAAACATGCTTTACATACAATTAGAAAAGACAATAACATGCTTACAATGAATAAAATATAATAATACAATTTTAGCTGCGAGCAGTGTTGATCAGGCCCTCGCACATATAAACTCACCACACCCACGATATATAATAAACACTCAAGATTTTGATAACTTCATCACTCATCACCAAGCTTTAAACTGACACTGGGCAAATTTGAAATTGGTGGGGTTCAATTTCTTGGAGGAGTTTGTTAAAGCACGAAGCGTTGAAATGGCAAAAAACGGATCCAGAATTGACTTCCTGTTGGACTTATGGTATGGCTCCAAGAGACTTTTTTGTGCGTCTGGTCATGATGCATACACATACCCAATTTCGTTCACCTACGTTAATCTGGAGGGAGGGGCTTCAAATTTGACACCACGCCCATTTCTGTGACCCATAAAATATCGAATTTTTCACCACATCTGGTGCGTGTGCAAAGACTTTTTTCGATCATGTTTCCTTCAGGCTACTTTCTGCTGGAAACCTGTTTACACTAACTCAGTTCTGATCGGCCCAAAGTCTGTGTCATTTAGGTAGAGTTCTGGTGAGGAGAGAGAGTGAACATTATGAAGATGCAAATCACTACTAAAGAGGGCCTTTTTCTCAAGAATAATAATAATTTCTTCAGATCCAATAGGGATGATAAATCTAAAGATAAAATAAAATGCAAGTTATCAAAACCAGGAATAAAATCAACATGAACAGGTCTAAAAAAATGTCTTCCAGTAGCCAGACTACCATACTATTTAGCGTGCCAGATAAAGATTATGTCCCAATATGTCATCATGTTAAATGCAGTATGCCAAAAATAGCAGCATGTCCTACTGGTTGCAATTATCCTTTGCAGTATGCATGCCAGTCACATCAACTGAGCCGCTGAGAGCTCTGACCAATGATGGAGCCCGCAATTATATGAATCTAAAGCCAGAAGACTCAAATGCACAACTCAGTGACATGAGGATGGAAAGTATATGTGATTTGTAGTTAAACTTTGTAAATCTTCCTCTGTCCTCGTCTCTGTTCAGGCCTCAAGTCTCTGGGTATGACCATCGCTCAGTGCTACCAGGAAGTCGGCCTCCTGCTCCTCTTCCTCGGCGTCGGCATCTCCATCTTCGCCACCATGGTGTTCGCTCTGGAGCACGACTTCCCCGGCACCACTTTCACCAGCGTGCCGGCCTCCTGGTGGTGGGCGACTACCTCCATGACCACAGTGGGCTACGGTGACATCCGGCCCGACACGGCCGTGGGGAAGATGCTGGCCTTCCTCTGCATCCTGTCGGGGATCCTGATCCTGGCGCTCCCCATTGCCATCATCAACGACCGCTTCTCCGCCTGCTACTTCACCCTGAAGATGAAGGAGGCGGCGATCCGGCACGGCGAGATGCTAAAGAGGCTGGCTCGAGGTTCGATGGTGGAGGCGACAGAGGGTGGTGCTGGGGGAGGCGTGAACCTGAGGGACGCTTACGCCAGGAGCATGTTGGAGATGGTGAGGCTGCAGGGACGCGAGAGGGCGAGCACACGGAGCAGCGGCGGAGAGGAGCTATGGTGGTAGAAAAGCTCGGACCTGCTGGACAAACAGAAAGGCTAACTGCTGCAAAGACCGACTGTCCTGACCTCTGACCCCTCTGGAAGAACTTACTCCTAAAGGAAGGAAACATTTCCTCACACTGTGTGGTTAGAGCACCCGGAAATGTATATTTCTTCTATTCAAATTTTAACATGTCAAAAGGTGCACATAGGTCTTGTCTTAAGAATTATGTCAGAACAATTACCCTCTGAACAAAGCTGCAACAATTACTTGATTAATCAATTAGTATATTTATTAATTTTTCAAGTAAATACTCTTGATGTCAGCTTCTCAAATGTGAGAATTTGTTTTAGCTCATTTAGTTTTTTGGTCAAACAAAACATCACATTTGAAGCTGTTACCACTTTTCAATTTTCAGGTATTTTATACACCGAAAGTTTACTGTATTGGCTTTAATGTAAGACGATGCATCACCGAAAGGAAGATTAACACAACATAGAAGATTAATAAAAACACAATGTCTGCTCATCAAACTCTCCATTCAGAAAACATCTCTCTCTATGTAAGTACCTAGACCTCAAATACAAAGGAAATACTTTTTAAAATGTGTCCTATATTCCAGTCACTATGGTAATCGATTAATCAAGAGAATAATCTGCAGATTAATAGATGAAGAACATGATGGCAGTTGCTTAAAGCTCTGCTCTGAACTGTCTTTAAATGTAGGTCGACTGTCAGAAAGAGAAAATATTCAGGAGGGAATCTGTGTGGAAGTAGCAAACGTCGCCATCGTGCTCCTCTGTGGTTTTACTCTGAAGACAGATTGAGTCTTTATTCTGAACATTTTGTCTGGTTTTACTTAGTAACTCATGAGAATATATATGTGTTAAACTCATTCATATGGAGTCTTTGTTAATGTTCCTCACAGCTTCATTCAAACATGATGAGACATTAAAGGAGCCGCACACTAATGTAATGTTCAACCAGACTTTCTTACCCTCCATAAAGAGACTGATTCAAACCCTGCTGGGAGGAAATGTTACTGCATGTCACAAAGCAAGACAGACGCTGTGTCTCAAATCACATTCTTATGTTAGTACATTGTGGGTCTGATTTACTAAAGGTTTTTGTGTGTAAAAACCAGGCGGGGAGTTCCGGTCCTCTGAAATGAGGCCAGCGCGGAAGTAACTTAAAACTGCATTCTATCAAAAGGCCACCAGGGGGCGACCGTTTTGGTGTCCAAAGGACTTCTGTCTCTATACAAGTCAATGGAGAATTCACCAACTTCTCACTTGATTTCTAACCTCAGTAAACGTCTTCAAAATGTGTTTATGGTCTCAATCGCTAGTTTAAAGCCTTCTTCAATGCAGTATGATGTTCATTTGTGAAATGTTGGCCTCCTTTTATATGTGACGATAAAGCAGGGTATGCATTAGGGCGTGGCTACATCGTGATTGACAGGTTGATTGGTTCACAGGTTCAGGAGGGCGCCTCATGCCCCTCCTGATGCCCATATAAGTAGAATCCGTGTTTTTATTTTTCCCAGCATGCACCTGAAATTTTCAAGATGGCGCTGCTCAGATCCGATACTATTCGCTTCCAAGCAGCAGTCCACAAACCGTATATATTTTTATATACAGTCTATGGTAAAAACGTGTGCAAACTTGACATCACCCACAAACAATGTGCAAGCTGATCTACTAACGCAGCGCACTGAGGTTTGCATCTTTCAACTGTGCAAAAAGATAATACACACTGTCTTTTTAGTAGTTTACTATAATGAATATGTAATATGAGATGTTTTACCCCCAGTGTGCAAAATACAGGGAGGAGAAAATGCAAATATGTTATTTAGCGCACGCATTGTGATTTACCAAACATGAAGGTAATGTTGCTGACGGTAACTGTGTCTATAAATAATAAGTTTGAAGGACAGGTATTAACCTGCTGTTACTATGGAGACGAGGAGACGGAGGCACAATGACAGAATACACCTGTGTTAATATTTGATTGGAGTGGAATATTTTAGGTTTTACTAACAGCATTGACTTTGTCACTAATACTCTCCCATATGTGGGTTTTTCTGGTAATATTAGTTTTTGTTATAACTCAATATATTAGTTAACCTCTTCCACTAGAACCTGATCACATTTCATTTTGCGCTTGCAGCTTTCTGCTCGTCCAAACTCTCCATTAAGACACAAAACCCTCATTTAAATACTGCTGTCTGCACCTGTTGCACCTGTTGCACCTGTTTTCATTTACACAGTTATTCTTAGTAGATCACCTGCAAAACGCACAATAACTAAACACGCAATCTGTTGCACTGTGCACGCTATTTAGTTCCTTTATTTGGGATCTTAGTAAATCAGGCCCATAGTGCTGCATGTTATCAAGTGTAAATACAGAAGAAGAGATTTGAGACACAGCAACAGTTCAATGTAACAGACATTTTACTTTAAAATGTTGTTGTTTACTTTTCATATTATATTGTTTCATTGTGATTTTTTATTTGCTTTGTCAACATTTGCTTTGTTTCACAACGTCGTCCCAATAAAACCAACTAAACTGAAATAGAAATGGAGTTAAAAGAATGTTTTCTGTTCTCTCTCATTCTGCTGTTGAAGTCTTAATGAACGAGTGTCGCTCTGCAGCTTCTTACAGTGGATCCATTTCATCATTTAATGTTACGAGAGAGCAAAGTCTGCTGCTTCTGTTTAATTAAGTCCCACGACAGGAAGTCCAGTTTAATCCCTGCTCTCATGCTGCATGTAAAGCCTGATTTTTATTTATTCATCCTTCAGCTGACATGAATAAAAATGTAGTATAATGAAAAAGTTCTGCTCGGATCATTTTTAGGTGTTTTTTTAAAATGTTCTGCTCCTGTCGCATCTCAAGAGGGTTTTTATAGACTTTATAGATCTGATAAAAGAATGTCTTTCACAGCATTTCATAGTTTATCAAAGTGATTTTTTTTTCTTTGTCTCACAGTGAGGCATGTTTTCCTTGTGCTGCAGTGATCTTTATGTTCATCCGACAGCAATTAGTTCAGACTTGTGTTCAAAGGAATCTTTCATCTCCGACCTCGTCAGGCTTTTACGTAAATTCAGACGTGAGACTGACAGATAGAGTAGTCACCAGATTAATATGAAAGGAGACCGAGTAGGATGTGCAAGTCGTGGCCTGTATGAAGTCACATGAATAGAAATTGCCACCAACTCTTCTTGCATATTATTTTTTCTGCATATTAACCATAGACTGTATATAAGAAATGGACGTTACATCCGTGACGTCACCCATTGGTTTGTGGACTGCTGCTCGGAGGCCAATAGTATCGGATCTGAGCAGCGCCATCTTGAAAATTTCCGGTTCATGCCAGGAAAAAAAACCCCACGGATTCTACTTATATGGGCATCAGGAGGAGCATGAGGCGCCCTCCTGAACCTGTGAACCAATCAACCTGTCAATCACGACGTAGCCACGCCCTAATGCATACCCTGCTTTATCGTCACATGTAAAATCAGGGAGGCCAAAATGTCCCAAATGAACATCATACTGCATTGAAGAAGGCTTTAAACTAGCGATTGAGACCATAAACACATTTTGAAAATGTTTACTGAGGTTAGAAATCAAGTGAGAAGTTGGTGAATTCTCCATTGACTTGTATAGAGACGGAAGTCCTTTTGACACCAAAACGGTCGCCCCCTGGTGTCCTTTTGATAGAATGCAGTTTTAAGTTACTTCCGCATTGGCATCATTTCAGAGGACAGGAACTCCCCGCCTGCTTCAGACCAGGTTTTTGTTTGTCAATCGTGCAATCAATTTCCGCTGCCTCAACATAGCAAAGCACCTGACCACACCTCATTTTGAGCCCAACACACCCATGGGTGCTCAGATGGTTGCATTAGTGCATTTGCTGTTTAAACAACGTTGGCACTGGACGGGAAAAAATGAAAAGTGCATCAACTTGTTGCCACTGTGTGCCGGCCGTAAGATCCCCTTTATGTTGCTTTATATGTGTGCAGATGCAAAACTAAATAGAGACAGAGATGTTAATACAAATAATACAAGTCTTTATAAATATAGTCACATCTTATGTCATTTAAACATTTTTCCAGCCCAAGCTTTCATTGCCAACCATGCTCAGTTCGCTGCAGGTCATCAAAAGTCAGAATTTATTACTACCACTCTCCTATTTCTGTGTTCCTGTTGTGTTTTCATCCCTGCATAATGTAATCTCTGAGCAGCACCTTCCCTTCCCACAGAGCACTCACACAGCTGAGTATAAAACCCTGCAGGCTGGTTTTTTTGGTTTTGGTTTTGGTACCTTTGCTTCTTCTTGAGTCGCTTCTGTCATCACTCTGTGACTCAGTCATGTAATAAAAACATTGTCCTGTGGGTCAGAGTGGTCTTTTCAAATATCACAGTGACGGCCCGAAGGCGTGAATTAAAAAAAAAAAAAAAACATTGACCTGTGAGCTGCTGTCAGGATGTTTTCTGTCTTCTCATCTGGTTTGTAGATAAGCTGCAGAGTGCAAAGAGGTGATAATCACGTCTGCTTTTTAAAATCTTGTTAACATAAATTTGTTCCACTGATTTAACAGACTCCTCTCATGTCAGCTTCAGGTGTTAAAAAGGTTGCGATAATCTTGATTCAGCGATGGCATTTCACACATTTTTAAGCTGTTTGTGTTTATGTAGAGAAAATTAGATAACACACCGGGCTGACACTAAGCTGGCATTAAGCTTTAAGGCAGCACATTCTCTTCTTTAAACTTAAGACATCATTTACACTTTTATTTCAGGCTTTCAGCTGATGCTCAGTAGCGATCCACAACACTTAACTGTCAAATATCCCAAAAAAAAGATCCATATCTGAGGCCTTAACGTGTATAAACCTGTCCTGTCAGTTTGAATTAGTTTCTTTTATTAACCTTCATTTACTTTATCATCAAAAACACAAGCAGCCAGAGGACAGTCACAGCACTCTAAGTACCATTAAAACAAGCTGAAATCCATCAGTAATCAGTTCATTATGATGGGAGACTGAGTTTTCTATGAGCATTATTTTTTCCCCCTTGGCTTATGCATTACTTCTAAAATATGTATGTTGTATTTTTAAGTTTTAATTATTAGTTTTGCATCACATAGAATCTAAAGTACATGTTCGACTAGTTTCACATGTTAAATCACATGTTCAGCAATCATTTAATGGTGTTGATGCTCCTAGAAAATGTGGTTGATGATAATTTTTAGCTGTTTTCAAAGCCTTTTTTACCTTTTTTAATTAGAGGAGGGGGGATAATAGGTCAAGTAATAATTTGTATAATCATGAGTAAGAAGCACAGGTGTCCACATAGTTTTGATTTCTCTAATTTCTTCTTCATTCTGGGCGTTTGACTTCTTGTTTTTTGGTTTCTCATCATTCACCTGTAAAGGTATCAGGATGCTTTAACCTCTGACCTCTTTAGCATTGCCTGCTTGGTGTAAGTTGAAGTTTCTTCTCTCTGACTGCCCTCATTGTGAGGTCTGACTGCATTGGAGCCTTTTTTTTTTCTCTCTCCCTAAACGGCTAAAATGCAAATGCGATGTTCCAGTTTTTTTCTTGCTGTGCAGCCAGAGGCATCAAACGGTGAATTGAGGTCAGCTCTGACGGCAGCGAGGCAGGAAGCCGTCCAGTGTACCTGAAAATAAGGAATAAGGACGGACACTTACAGTACAAACATGCTTACACTATTTACAGGGAACCTCGTAGATGTATTGAAATCCCTGATAACTGCCTTTTAACATGCCTCTAAAACCAAGCTTAGATGCTCCAACAGTCTTTTGAAGGTCTAAAACTCAAAAGGAACCTCCTGAAGATTGAGATAAAGCAGGAAAAACACATCATCAAAGGTTAGGGTCGCTTGTTCATGTGACGAATCATCAAGTCATGTCTAGAGGTTGAAGTTAAATAGCTTTTTTAAACAATCGCACTTGCAGACAGGCTAAAGAACCCTGACCAAAAACCTGTTGTCATAGAGATGGATGAGATGCAATGAAGCGTACAAACCACAGTCTGTATGTAAAGATGTGACGTAGCAAGATGTGACGCCCCTTGTTGGTTTCATTGGTGCCAGTTTGAAGTCAAGAGTTGCAGATTACAGTCTGCGCCATCTTTTCCATTTGGAGCCAGGAGCTTCCTAATCAACCCTGTCACTCTGTTCATATATGACTAATGTTGTTGTTGTTGTTGTTGTTGTTACTGAACATATTGTGCTAACAGGACAGGAATCTTAACCCTCCTGTTGTCCTCAAGTCAAGGAAGGATGGGAAGAAAAAGGAAGGAAAGGAGGGAGGGAGGGAGGAAGGAAGGAGGGAAGGAAGGGAGGAAGAAGGAAGGAAAGGAGGGAGGAAGAAGGAAGGAAAGGAGAGAGGAAGGAAGGAAAGGGAGGAAGAAGGGAGGAAAGGAGGGAGGAAGAAGGAAGGAAAGGAGGGAGGAAGGAAGGAGGGAAGGAAGGAAAGGAGGGAGGAATGAAGGAAAGGAAAGAAGGAAGGAAGGAAAGGAAGTAAGGAAGGACGGAGGAAAGAAGGAAGGAAGGTAGGAGGGAGGGAGGGAGGGAGGAAAGAAGGAAGGAGGGAGGGAGGGAGAAAGGAAAAGAGGAAGGAAGGAAAGAAGGACAGAGGAAAGAAGGAAGGGAGGAAAGTAGGGGGGATGAAAGTAAGAGAGAAGGAGGGAGGGAGGAAGGAAAGGAAGGAAAGAAGGAGAGAGGGAGGAAGGAAGGGGGATAGAGGAAGGAAGGAAGGAAGGGAGGAAAGAAGGAACAGTCAAAAAAGACGGGGTCAATTTGATCCGGGAGGACGACACGAAGGTTGAGTAATTAACATTAAACTTAGAGAAATATCATGACAATCATCTGACTCAGTGGAGCCAATCGTCAATCACAGCTGTCAATCAAACACCCACACAGCAGACGTCAAAGCTACTATAAAGGCCCATTTATGCTCAACATACATACGAAAATGTATACGTCCTTTTCAAACGACGTTACCGTCAATGCTCACATACTTCCATGCGTCCTTTATGTTGGCATGGATGTTAACCGATACGTCCACCAGGGGGCAGCACAGACTCAAAAGTTTATGACAACAACAAACTCAAAAACAAACATGGCGACTGTGGAGGAGATATTGCTTAAAGTTTCTAACCAACTCGAACAACCTTTCCTTTAAAAAGTTCCACCATAGTTATTTCTTCTTCGTGTCTCACTAGAGCTACGTATCGGGGAACGAGAGCAACAATGATTGACTAAGTGTTTTCTAAGGAGAAGTTGAGGCTTTTTGAATGAGAGTCAGTCAGTCGGTGGCACTTTAAGGTGAAACTGAGACACGTTTTGAAGTAGTTGTAAAGAATGAGAAAGAGAGAGCTTGATAGAGATGTTCAAATCCAGTTTATTTCACACCTGATTAACACCTGCATGTCGTGGGTGTGATTGTTGGATTTGGAAAGTCTCAGTATGTTCAGATGTGAAGGAGGAAAAGGTTTTAAGATGCGATGAACATACAATCAAAAATCTGATAAAAGCAGATTTGAATCTAATAAAATCAGCACATTAACTCATAAAATAATCCCGAATGTTGATGTTTCAGAGCCTCCAAGTGATCAGAGACACTACAACAGACTCTATTAACCATTCAAGACATTCTTTCTTTTTTCTTTTTTTCAGTCCTTGTTATGATCAGAGTCTCTCCCTCGTCTCTGCTTGTCATAACAGTTTACCTCTGAGCTGCTTTAATTCCCTCCGGTGTTTCCTCTCTCTCTTCCTCTGCTCTAATGAAACACAACACAGATCCTTCAGCTGAACTGACCTCAAACCTGCAGCTCGGCTCACAGCTAGAAGCTTCTTTAAAGCTCAGCGTCTGCATCCATATAGAAGCATTCTGCAGCAAATCAATAACTGAATGTATTTGAGGTCAGATTAAGATTAATTGGGGGAAAATGCTAATGAAGTCTGATGTAGGACACATATAGTTATATAAACTGTATGTATGTAACTGCTGACACAGCATCCCTTCATGAGGCAGGTAGACAGGTAAATATGGATCCATCTGAGTCATGCTTTTAGGTGATATTATGCTTTACTACTGCATCATCCCAAACAAGAAGACACTGACCAAGATAGATAGATAGATAGATAGATAGATAGATAGATAGATAGATAGATAGATAGATAGATAGATAGATAGATAGATAGATAGATAGATAGATAGATAGATAGATAGATAGATAGATAGATAGATAGATAGATAGATAGATACTAAAGTGCCAACATAGATACATTTCCACATTTCACAGTAATATTGCACAAGTTGATTTATTGCACTTTGGTGTTTATGAGGTTTATGTGCTGTTAGGTATGAGTTCGGGTTTGTAGGCTTGTGTACAATGTGGTGATGGCTTTGGAATAAAAGCTGTTTAACAGTCTGGTGGTTCTGGTTTTAACTGTCCGGTAACGTTCAAACAGATGATGGACTGGGTGGGATGGGTTAGGTTAGGGTCCTGCAGAATGTTTGTGGCTTTCTGAAGACAGCAGGAGTTGAAAATGTCTTCCAGGGTGGGTAGGTGTGTTTTTGTTATTTTTGCACAGCTTTGATAACCTTCTGCAGGGCCTTTTTTTTATATATATGGAGCACATAACATAGTTTTAAAAGTTCAAAAAGGAAGGTAAGTGTCAGCAGAGGCTGAGACACCTGGATGCAGCTCCTCCCATCCTCCACAGCTTTACTTTTTTGTCCTGGTATGGGGGGGCTCTCAGAGACCAATAAGGCCTGTGTTAAACCCTCCAGCAGCTCTATGAACAGAGGATGGTGAAGAAAGAAAGGAAGATTGCAAAGGACTCAACTCACAACCTCAGATTGCTACCAGATCCAGTCCTCTGGCAGGAGATCTGCTGCCCTCTGTATTCAAAACAAAAGCACTTCTGCCTTCGTTACTGTCAGTGATGTACACAGGAAACATGGGGAGCAACAGAGTAATATAAACATTTGACACACACAGTGAGATTCAGTCTCTGCATTGAACCCATTTTAGGTACTAGGAGCAGTGCTGAGCAGCTACTATGAAGCACCAACTCCAGTTCTATGTCAGTACTGTGGAGACTGGCAGTGACAAGAGGATTAATCACACACATGTTTTTGACAGTGGGAGGAAACCCATGCAAGCTTGGGGTGAATATGCAAACTCCACACAGAAAAGCCCCAGCTGGGTATTGAACCCAAGACCTTCTTTGCTGTGAGGCGACAGTGCAAACCACCGAAACACCGTACATGATCCAACAGAAGTCCATATTTAATGTATTCAGTGAGGACAAAAAGCATCGATGTTACCTGACAGTCGGACACTCGGTAGCTTATTAGGACATGGTGTTGAGATTTAAAAAAGAAGAAGAAGAAGAGGTCTTTGGGGAAATATTAGAAGTACATAAATGGTATTTCATGAAACAAATATGCATAATTTTCTCTCTTTGGTTTTCAGATTGCTTACGTAAAGGTGAACACAGGTCAAGTGATTTACAGAGCTGATGTGTTTCTGTTTCAGTTGGACATTAAACTTTAAATTTAACAAGAATCCTCGACCCGTCGTCCTGCGATGTGTGCGGTCGTCCTGTGGTCACATTGCATCCCAGTGAGATGTCCCGTCTCCTGCCTGCCGGCGTGTCCCGTCTCTGTCTGCTCTGCTTTTAAAACGAGCCACCTGAATACATTCAGCTTTAACAAGGCCATGCAGACTGGTTCCAGAAACCACGAGGGACCAATTTTTATCAAACTGACTCTTACAATGCTTTAAAGCTCCAACTGTAAAGTAGCAGTAATATAGTTAAAAAGGGACTTACTCCTTCTTATGGCCATTTGATCACATGACTGAAGAAGGAATATGTGGTAAAGCTTTAATTTACAGGTCTTTTAATTGTATATTTATTCCCTAAAAATGTATTTAAAGTAAAGTAATTTGCAGGTATTTAATGACAACTTTTAGGATATGTTATAGAGAGGCTACAGGGCACAAATAAGAAATAAGAAAAAACTAAAAAATGGTTTAATTGGTAAATTCCCACTCATAATACTTAGGTTCTTATATAGTTGTTAATTTGCAAAGATTCTTATTATATGAATTCAATTAAACGTAAGAAAATACATGAGGACAGATTTACTGCCGTGTGGATTTACGATTTATGGGACTGTTATAAGAACAAATAAACAAAACGACACAACAGGTCACAATGTCAGTCAGCCAAAAAACACCCTATAGCTGGTTTGAATGTGTCACATCTCTATTTTGCCAGCCGAGTCATTTTTCCCACCAACTCCACCTCATCACCTCTACTCTGTTCACCACATCAGCAATCAGACCACTATTTGAGCCTCTCCTGCTCACTCGTTCCCACATTCTTCTTCTTGACTCTTTACCTGAACATTCATTAAACTGTGTTTCCGCTCATATGTTTCCCTCTGTACCTGTCGGAACTGTCATCAAGAGTTATCACCAACTATTCCTAACCTCTGGTGTTCTGCATTTGGGTTCAACACGCATCCATTACAGAGTGACAGACACCATCCAACAGTCGTAGTAATTCTGACAAATTTCCACATTTGGACGTGTCAGAAGGGCGGATGGTTTAACATGAACTTGCAAACGTGAGCAAAAAGTGGACTTTGGACCAACCACAAGCTGGGACCCATAACCTTATAGTGTTTACTGTTGCCATGACGACACCACAAGGTTTCTGAAACCTCACCACATTTTTGAGACCTTACAATAATTTTAATGCGACCCACCTACATGGTTTATGTGCCTAAACCTAACCAGATATTAACCACAGTGTTGTCACGTCATAAAACATCATTGTTGTTTAACAGTAATTTGTACGGATGGTTGGGGTTCACATGTGTTGAAAATAATGACGAAACTAAGTGAAACAAACCCCCTTTTGGTTTTTTTGGACTGTGTTCATTTGTTAAAAGCTTCAATGTGTAGAGAGACTCTTTGATCCACATTAACACAACACTTTTATCTCTTTAATTCTCTTTTTGTGATGGCCTCAGTCTTTTGTTGTCAAAGCAGCTGAAGATAGATAGATAGATAGATAGATAGATAGATAGATAGATAGATAGATAGATAGATAGATAGATAGATAGATAGATAGATAGATAGATAGATAGATAGATAGATAGATAGATAGATACATACATAGATAGATAGATGGATAGATAGATAGATAGATAGATAGATAGATAGATAGATAGATAGATAGATAGATAGATAGATAGATAGATAGATAGATAGATAGATAGATAGTAATATAGATACATAGATAGATAGGTAGATAGATAGATAGGTAGATAGATAGATAGATAGATAGATAGATAGATAGATAGATAGATAGATAGATAGATAGATAGATAGATAGATAGGTAGATAGATAGATAGATAGATAGATAGATAGATAGATAGATAGATAGATAGATAGATAGATAGATAGATAGATAGATAGATAGATAGATAGATAGATAGGTAGATAGATAGATAGATAGATAGATAGATAGATAGATAGGTAGATAGATAGGTAGATAGGTAGATAGATAGGTAGATAGATAGATAGATAGATAGATAGATAGATAGATAGATAGATAAGGCTTTTTCATGTGTAACAGTTCTGGCTACATCTATTAAAGTGATAGAAAGCTGCAGGAGAGACTCTAAAACACCTCTGCAGCGTCTTATTCACATGAAATAACGACCACACCGGAGAGCGAGCCGAGGGAACGACATGACCATTGCTCTCTCCGCCTGTACGGATCACTCTTGTATTCCCAGAATTCCCAGCCTGTGATGCCTCATTAGCCCAGTTCTGTTCAGTTAGAAGACGCCTGGAAGTGGATGGAGATCGTTCCAAGGACGAAGCTGAAGGTATTCCCAGCTGTTCCTGGAGGTGAGACGAGAGGAAATTAGGCCACACGCTTCTCTTCAAAACGTCCTCGTCTCCTCTGGACATTCATGGTTAAAGACCGAAGTGGGTCAATTTACACACTGTAGGGTGAATTGTACAAATCCAACATGCTTTTCTGGACATTTTTATAAAAACAGCTATCCAATTCAGTGTTTGAGTTTCTTTAATGTGATATATATATTATATTATGAAAAAGAGGTGGTTTTATCCTAATGGTGGTGGAAAAATAAAGATTGTCATGTACTTAAAGTTGTCATCAAAACATCTGGTGAAATGTGACAGTGTTTAGACAAAGATATGATGGGATTTATATTGTGTGCCTCCTTGCGGTTAGGTAAAATTTAACCTGCACAAGTACTAAATATGGGAATCTTTCCAATCCTTCTCACGAAATAGTATTAAGCTTTACAGACATCAAGTCCAGCTCATCCTTAGGAAGGCTGGGTGACTTGGCCTGGATAGACAGCTGTTCTTTCTGGACTCACACCGTTCTACAGGTCAGTGATTGATGCATGGAGGACACTTGACATCACCCAACCTCCTGACCTCAGGCCTGGAATGTGGCTATTTGAGGAGCCGCTGTTAAACATTTTCATCCTGTCCAATGGCAGGCTCTCCTCAGCCACTTTGAGGACTCTGTTTGTTGAGGCTGTGGCTGTCAAGTTAATGAAGATGACGTTGGACACGCTGACTGAGGTAACCAAAATCAAGTCATCCAGATTGCTGCAGAAATTTGTAGACGAGGTGGGGTTGTCCCTGTCTGCTGTGTTCAGGACTGTGTGCTGGCTGAGCAGTGGAGTGGCGGCAATGAGTTCCTTATTCCCCTCCCTAATCATCAGTCCTGCTGTGGAGGAGTGAAGAGAGAAGAGCGGCCTGCTTCTCTCCATGAAGACTCCAGTGCTGGGCAAATTTGTCTCCTGTGGGAAGAAGCAGCTTCACTACAGATGTGTAAAACTCTTGAACCTTGGCTCTCTAAAAGGAGTCGGAAAGTCCAAATGGACTGAGGTGTTTGATGCAGATTGTTCCCCTAAAGGCTGCTGGCAGTTCCCATATAACCCTCCGGTTGAAAAAGGGATGGCTGACCTCCAGTGGCCGATCATACATGGAGTTAAAGCCATGAACAGATACAGAGCTCGCCTGGACCTCAGCACTGGGGAGGGCAGACAGAAACTATAGAATATCTGGTGGTTTCCTGTCTTCGTTTGGCTGATTTATTAAGGCTGCTACAAGGGTGGGTAGAGGCTTTGAGATGTTTTTTTTTCCTTTCTATCTTTGGGCCAAGGTACACTGTTAAAACACTGTTGACAGCTAGGCTAGCAATCTGGAAAAGCCGTAAGAATCAGCTGTCAGGTTTGGGCTGGACAGAGCCGGAGCTCTGTCTGAAGGCTCTGGTCTCAGCTAGACTCAGAGTAGACTACTGATTTTACAGACTGACCTGCGAACTGGGTGTTTTTAAGGATGTGTGGAGGATCTGGATCAGGTAGGTCCTGTGTTAAATAGGTAGGTCCTGTGTTAAATCGAGGAGTCACTGCAGCTCAGTTTTTTTTATCTTGTGGGTAGGAGTGCGTGTGTGAATAGGAGGTTTTTGTTTTAAATGTTGACTGTTAATTTATTAGAAGCTGCGAAATGGACCATTTAAGAGTTTTGTCATAATGCGTCCTAAATAAAGTTGTGTGAAAGTCGTGGTATTAATAAGTAGAATAAAGTTAACAAGGAGTTAAAGTGCAGTTCTGAACGCTTTCAGCAGAGAGCTGGACTGTTGGCTTTGATGTATAATAAAACTGAAACATTCACTATGAATCATTAATCAAAAACATTTCTCAGATGATAGTGAATAGATTTAGATAAAACTTTAGAGAAAGATATTTGGTCTCTATTAAGGAGACAAAGTTCAGTAAACTAAAATAAGAATATAACAGTTGTTATAAATGTATATCTGTATTCATTCAGTATTTTATTATGAATTCATGCTATCTTGCTGTTTTACATTTTCATTATTTTCATGTTAAACAGGTTGATATAGTTTACATGTTAATCTATGCAAGGCTCCTTTTTATTTGTTGTAATAAAGCGCCCTCCCATGGCCAGTGGTGGTAAATATAGGGACCGGAAAATGTCAGCCTCTCCCTTTTGCCGCTGACGATCTCAGATGTGGGAGGTGATGTACTTGTATGAGCCGCAGGATCCAGAGGAAGAAGTACAACAGAGATGTGCTGAGAGACATTAGCTTGGTCTTGGTCGTAAACACCGGTATAACTTTAGGTTCAAAGGGAGAAAGTGGAATTTCTGTTGCATATATATAATCATGTGGTCCAGATATTTCTACTGTTTGGAAGTAGGGCTGGGTATCGGTACTCAATACCTTTTTAAAGTATCGACCGAAATAAATCAATACCAAGTAGCATCGAAACGTCTCCCGTCAATCCTTCGATCAATCAATCCTTTTTGCACCCAGAGCTAGAAAATGTGACTATTTGTACAGACTTTAGCAGCTCTAAAGTGTGGCTACAACGGCCCTGGGTATTGTTTAAAAAATTAGGATACCAGTACCAATCCAAGTACACTTAAAGTGATACTGTAACCAATTGATACCCATTACACATTTAGTGCACTTGCTTTTCTCCGGCGTAACAGAGCCACATGTAACACAGGTCCACCTCATGAAAAAAGTACGAAAAATGATAAGAAAAGATAAGAAGACGATAGGAATACGAAAATGTTCTTGCATCTGGCCCAATCTGAACACATCGGATTTTGTTCTACTGAAGTTTTGAGACCTCTTGCCACCACCTCAGAGTGAATCAATATTTCCAATTTTGGACTGGTACTGGGAACAAGTTTTTATTTCTGTTTGCCACTGACTGAGATGATACGAGATACAATAAAAGAGCTCCTGCTGCTTCTCAGTTTGCAGTAAATTAGCTTCCATTGTCAGAAACGGCCTCTCGTCTGTGTGATCAGATAGCAGCTTCCCAGACTGGAAACATCAATGCTGGAACAAGCATCAACTAACAGACTGATGACGACCAGCGAGCCACGCTGGCTTCATACAGCTGCTGGGAAAAACAGCCGACCCTCAGTGGATGAATGAGACTTAATGAGATGGAGCCAGGAAGAAAATACAGATAAGATGATGAAAGATGTAAATGTTTGATACTGTTTGTCTTTTAGGGGGAAGATAATAATGATGCTGCCAAGGCTGCAAACATCAAATCTAAAGTTCTTTTGTCCTTTTTTTCCTCCCATCTTTCCCTGCTTGCTCTCATCTCACAGGTTGGTGGATTTCAGACTCACCTGCTGAAGGAGGAAAGTTTCTCTGTGCTCACTTTAAATCTAGAAGTATTGATTAATTGTTCAGTCTAAAAATGTCAGAAAATGACAAAAAGTGTTTTTCAAAGCCCAAAGTGATGTCCTCAAATGTCCTCAATTTTTGGGGGCAATCACATAACTGAGCATATGCGATCTTACTGGGCCAAAATCGGCCCATCAACCTGTCAAAATGCAAGCAATGATTTCTCCGCATCTGAACGCCAGTACAAACATCAGAAGAGGCACATGTCCAAAGTGCATTTTAAACGAAAACTGTGGAATGGGGAGTCAGTGGGCAGAGAGTGGCTATGTTACTCTCCAACCCAAGGGACTGTGTTTTGTTTCGCTTGCAAAATCTTCGGAAATAATGATAAATCCCCTTTTGCGAGCACAGGTTCTGTGACTGGAAACACGCAGTGGAGCGCATTGCTGAACACGAGAATAGTAGCCTCCACAGGCAAGCAATGGTTGCCTATGTCAGCCAGGCATCCGCTAGTGGCACTATTGACATGAAGCTGAAAAAATAGTTAAATGACGAGTGCGAGTATTGGAGGCAGGTTCTGCGGAGGGTTGTTGTTGTGACGAGGCATTTAACAGAGCGTGGACTCCCCCTTAGGGGACGCACAAATGTTAAAAATGGAAACTATCTGGGTTGTATGGAGCTTATCAGTGAATTCGACCCATTCCTCAAAGCCCACATAGAGAAATATGGAAATGTTGGAAAGGGAAACGCCTCGTATTTGTCTAGCCATGTATGCGAGGAATTCATAGAGCTAATGGGGGAGAAATTTCTTTCTGAAATAGTCAGGCGAGTAAGAATAGCTAAATACTTCTCAATCAGCGTAGACTCCACTCCAGACGTGACCCACATAGACCAACTTACGTTCATCCTGCGCTATGTATCTCTAGAGGGAGATATCGAAGAGCGCTTCATGAAATTTCTCCCCATCACTGCCCATACAGGAGAAGCCCTCTTTCACTCTGTCATGGGCTTACTTCAAGAATTAGACATTGATATCAAAAACTGCAGGGGGCAATGTTATGACAACGTAAGCAACATGTCGGGAACCTAAAAAGGCCTGCAGTCCCGTCTCAGGGATGTATACCCACTGGCAGAGTGGATAGAAGTGAAATGCACATAGTTAATGGTACCAGGGGCCTCCAGTGATGTTAATGCACCCCTGCACAAATCAAGCACATTTCCACTTGATTGTTATTGATTAGTAATCTCATTTAACACTAGATTATGAAATGTCACCAACAGGAAGAAAGGGGATTGTTGAAGCTATATTAAGACTGCAGATTCATGCCAAAGAGGAGGCAGAGACAGAGAGAGAAAGCCTGTGGAGATGCAAAGATGTTTGAGTGTGAATTTTTCCAAATGATTTTAACATTTCTCTGACTGCTGCGTGACTCAGACACATGAACACGTCACAGATATACTTCCATAAACATCCATGTTGACACAGTGATCTGAAAGGATAAATTTACCACCATGTCTAATGTCAGCTTTTCAAACTGAACTGTGTCAGACTGTCACGTTACACCAGCAAAAATGGTCCCTGAACACTAGCTGGTTGTAAAATACCTTCAAAGACACAAATAAAATGTCAAAGATTCACTTATTTTTCTCTCAATGATGAATTAATCTAATCCATGATCAGCTAATTTATTCATGAATATCCTAGATGGTGACAAACGCTATAATGAAAAAACTGAAGAGAATTTTCAAAGAATTTTCCTCTTCAGTTGTCGCTTTTCATTTTGCATACCACGCTAACCAAATGTGCAAACGTGTACATTAAATGTGCAGCACAAGTGTTATATATTTTATTCTATTGAATTTAACAACCTGTGCCTGCACATGCATGTGTGTTGCATTTTAAAATCTGTTCGTCTTTGCAGCACAAACAGAAATATCAGTTAAAATATTAATTTACCAGACAAATGTATTTTTTAGGTAGTTTATTAGAGTAGAGAGAGGAAAGTAGGGTAAAGAGAGGAGAAAAGAAAGAGGGGAAGTTGAGGGAAAGAAGTAGAGAGAAGGATGGTAAACCTTCTTACAGCCGAAAGGGATTACAGGAACAGCAGCAGAGGCATGAAGAGACCCTTCGTATCCTCTTCACCTTCGTTTTCTTGCCCTATTTGGGAAATTTGAAAAAGAACAGAAAGGTTAGTTCAGGGTTTTGAAATATGAGAGTGAACAACATGAACAGTCTTAGCATTAAAGGCTACTGAACGGTCGGTCGGTTTGTGGACAAATCTGACGTCATTACAAGTAGCAAGATATAAACCCTGGATTTTGACTTGCAGGGAGCAATTTTACATACATTCATATTTTGGAAGTTTGACCTGGTTTAACATCCAACATCATAACAATACAAAAATATTACAAAATCACATTCAAATCCTGGATGTGGATAGGGTAATATATTTTACTATATTACAAGTCAAAGTTGGAGTAAGTCCAGTTGACTTTGACTTTTTTGAGAATAATAACAGTTAGGGGCTTTGCTAGTTTGTTCAATATAACTGAATTATGAACTCTTAAATCATATTGTATTTTATCTGTTCTAATCTGTTTTGTTTCAATCTGGCTCAATTTCAATTTAAATGTGAATGCATACATACCTTACTGGATACCTGGCTGATTTGGTTGTTCTTCTTATTTTTCACATCTGATGTGATGTCCTCGTCGTCTTCTGAAGAGATGCTGCATGTTGGTCGAGGAGACAAGGAGCAAATGTCTCTTGATGACAACACGATAGCATCCTCAAGGTGTTTCTTTAGAGCCAATTTACTCTTCCGCCATCTCATGAAGCAACTCCACCACAGCAACTTGTTCTTGGGGTCTTTGGAGCCATTTGCACTTTCAATCAGTCCTGAACTTGTGCGAATGCTGAACTTACTTGCAATGTCTTGAAATGTCAGCCAGAATTTAATTTCCCCGACAACTGCCGTCAGCATCTTCTTGCATTTTCTGCAGCTTGAAAACTGGCAGCAAGCTGCAGTAGTGGAACATGAGGAAACTTTGTTCAGTGAGGACTGTATGGTCTCTGACAGTATAGAGTTGAGCTCGTCAGTGACCGTTTTCACAATAACCGCAGGGACATTGGGTGGTATGTTAATCGAGTTGTCGGAATCTAATACATCGTAAAGAGCCTCGCCAAGGGAGCCTTTCACCATCTTCTCAATGTGGTCTTCAGTGATGTCAAAGCTCTTCCTGAGAAGCTTTACCAGGGCGTCCTGACCAACCTTCTCTTTAACGTGGTCCTGGGAACAAGTGGGACTACTTGTGGATCCATTCTGACTGACGGCGTCCGACAGATTGTTTGTGATAGACTCTAAGACAAGCCTTAAGATCTTCATACACATTTCAGTCATCTGCTCCTTCACTTCCTCGGGATAAACACCTCTGTTCATGTCCTTCAGCTGTCTGAAAAAGATAAAAAACAAAGCAACAGGTTAAGACAAAAAATAGTTAAACACAACAAATTTGTCAAATGTATTCAAATATTAACAGGAGTTTCAGTGAGAGGATTAGATTACTTACTTTCCAGTGAGGCTTTCAAAGAAGTTCCTAATTATGTGGTAGAAGATGATTCTCAGGGTAATGAGCTGTGCTTCTGCTCCACTGGCCTTCTGAGAAGATTTGGGTTGTTCTCTTTGGCCTGAGGGTCCTGGGATTGAGATGACTGTGGATGGCTCTGGTGCTAAGCCTTTCTCCATGGGTGTGATAGCCTGCTCATCCACATCCACCGGCTCAGGGCTCAGGTCTGTTTTCACAACAACCTTTGTGTCCTCACTGGAGTGCACAGAGCTCAGCTTACTCTGACTGCCTGATGCGGGAGCCTCTTCCTCATGATCTACAGCTGGTTGAACTTTGTTCCTCTTCATCAGAGGGAAGAAGAACTTCTTTGTCTTCTTTGAGGACGTTGACATTTCACCTGGTTCTTGCTCAATATTTTTGGATGGCAAGTCGCTGGTGACTGATCTGACGACCTCACCCACATCCTGTTGTGCTTCCAGTTGGACCTGAGAGGTTCCTGGTGTGACACTGTCCAGATTCTCCAGGTCCAGAGGAACAGTAAGCACATCAGTGTTTGGGGCAATGCTGATGTCTTCGTTTGAGCACACTGAGGTGGGGGAGGTTGCCTCTTGAGGAGGTGAAGAGCTCTGTCTGCCTGACTCTTCATCATGTGGAGCTAGTTGAACCTTCCCTCCTTTCTCCACGCTCTTCCAGGCAGATGTGATTTCTTTATATAAGACACTGGTGTGTCTTTTGGCCCTTCTTGGTTTTCCTGTGTTTTTGGATGGTCCTTGTGTTGCATCCACCTCTGTCCCTTCTTCTTCTTCTTCTGAAGACTGGTGCTCTGCAAACACTCGCTGCAGATTGAAGAAATGGTGCAACTCCTTTTGCAATTTTTGGTGGTGCGTGTTGCCTTCATCCCCAGCCTCCCACCGGCAGGTAAACCGTACAAGTTCGGCAATATTGCCAACAGCTCGATCCAACATCTCTGGGACGAGCGTGTTGGCGATCTGTTGTGCCTCGTTCTCCATGTCTGGATCCAGAGGGCTTTGTTTGAGATCTGTATTCTGTTGGAGAAAAACACACAAAGGCAGACTGTTAGGACACTATTGCTAATACTGTTGAACCTACTGTTGCACAATACATAATGTAATTATAAGTATGGAGTGACTTCACATTTGTAATTTGGTGGATTGTTAAAGCAGTCACAACTCATTTGTGCCTACATGTACTTTTCATGACTCATATGATCTTTGTTTTTTTTACTTTTTATATTCTCCAGTAAACCATGCTAACTTATTTCCCTATGCAGGCCAGTTCAATGTACTTTTAATAGTATACATGTACTTAAAAGGAAAAAGGGGAAACCTGCACACTGTCTTCACTTGCTCAGTAAACATATTTTAGTATATACAACATTTCAGTCAATGACCTTTAGCAGGTAATAACGGAAATAGACTTCCTAAATACAAAACGCAGGGTTCACAGTGACCAATTAACATTTAATCAGTGGCAATAGGCTACACCTTGTTACTCAGAGTGAACTTCTTCACCTCACTGTGACTCAAACAAATACAATTCTGTATAATATATCTAGGTCTGTGATAATTGGTCACTGTGAACCTGCCTTGTGTCCCTTATTTCATATGTGGCTTCTCACCAACACACATTTTGTTAAGATGACGCAGGTGTGAGATTTCTAATGAACTGGTATGCATGTATCTTTATATTGCATTCATTAACTCTTATTACAACCAGTGACCACTTGTTATGGCACGACTGAACAGATCGAGTTTTGTTTTGTTTGTAATCAAACATGCATTAATTCATATATAAGCATCAACTTTCTACAGCAGAAAATCTGTTTGCTGGTTATAACAAACAGTTGATAAAGAAATTTGGTGTATAATGTAGCCTCAAATGGAAAAACTCAAGTAATGTACCGCTCATGCTCTTAAATGAAAGAACTGATTAATTACCTCACTGTACTGAGACATCTTCTTTCTCCTAAGGTTTTTGGTCCTGTGGTGATAAGTTGTGTTCTTGTGGTTGAACTCTGGTTGAGTGGGTAATTGGTTGAGAGTTTAGCTTATTTCAAGAGAAATTCTAGAGACATCACTATGACATCATACAGTGCGTGATGACATCATTTGTGTGTATTTATGCGCGATGACATCATTACCGACACACATTCTTCTATTCATGTTTGGAAGCTCACTGACACACTGAATTGCTTTGTCCCTCTCCCAATTTAAAGGACAGGTTCAACATTTCTCAGCTGTATTTTAAACCAGCAGTCAGTTGTTCATATGAACAGTGAAAGAGGTTTTCTTCAAATTGACCCCGTCTGTTTTGACTGTTACTTCTTTCCTCCCTTCCTCCCTTCCTTCCGTCTGTCCTTCCTCCCTCCTTCCTTCCTTCCTTCCCTCCTTCCTTCCTTCCTTCCTTCCCTCCTTCCTTGCTTTCCTTCCTCCTTTCCTACCTTCCTCCCTCCCTTCCTTCCTCCCTCCTTTTCTTCCTTCCTTCCTTCCCTTCCTCCCTCCTTTCCTTCCTTCTTCGTTCGTTCGTTCGTTCCTTCCTTCCTTCCATCTTTCCTTCCTTCCTTCCTTCCTGCCTTCCTTCCTTCCATCCTTCCTCCCTTCCTTATTTCCTTTGCTCCCTTCCTTCCTCCCTCCCTCCTTTTCTTCCTTCCTTCCTTCCTTCCTTCTTTCCTTCCTTCCTTCCTTCCTTTCTTCCTTCCTTCCATCTTTCCTTCCTTCCTTGACTCGAGGACAACAGGAGGGTTAAAAGTTGATGTGAAGCTTATACACTGTAAAAAATGTCATCTTGATTAATTTTGATATAATTATTTTTTTTATTGTTAGCCCAACTTTTTGTAACTGAATTAGTTGAGACAACATGTTATATTGTTATTAAAATATTACAATATGCATCCTGAGTGATTACATACATTCAAGTTGAGCCAACTATTTACCTACACTGAAGCATCCTAAGTTGCATTTACATCTAAAGAAATACAGAAAAACAACGAGAGCAAAATAATTATGTTTATTTAGTCTTTATATAACATACATTTTGTAATTTTCAAGATCCAAAGTTGATTCTTGTTTAGATCATATTACCAGGCAGATTAACTCAGGAATAATAACTGTAGTAATTTATTCATTTCTCCAGCTGTTATGTTAATTCAACAAAATTTCATGACTGTCAAACACTTTTTTGAACACTACAGTGCATGGATGTGTTATAAGAGCTCTTATAATACATATGTCTGGAGGGCAATTCATATATGGTAGTTTAGAGTTTTATTTGCATGATTTGAGTTTGTTTTTAATTGTGCATGATTTGATCTTTTTGAGTTTCATTTGCAGTGAGTATATTTTATTATTGCATGTGATTCAAGTTTTTACAAGGTGATTATGTAACCTGCTTTTACTGTGAGTGGAACCGCCCACCTGGATTACCTAGTCCCTTAACAAACTGCAGTGTCACATCCTGTTGTAGGTAGTTTTTTATTTTGAAAGTTATTCTCTCTTTGTGTATTTTGTTAGTTTTACTTCCTGTGTTTCCCCTGCCTTAGTTGATTGCCTCATGTGTTGCACCTGTCTTGTTCCACTCACCTGTGTCCTGTTGTGTATCACCAGTGTTGGGCACGAAAAAGTAATTAATTATAGTTACAAATTACTTCTCCAAAAAAGTAACTGAGTTACATCAATGTCAAAGTAATTAATTACCAGGAAAAGTAAATATTACGTTACTTATTAAAAAAAATGTTAAAATACGTCAAATTACTTGGCTGCCCCAATCAACAACTGGCCCAAAACACGTTCAAAATTAGAGAGACAGAAGGAGGGAGAGAGAGAGAGACAGAGAAAGAGAGAGAGAAGGAGAGAGAGAGAGAGAGAGAGAGAGAAGGAGAGAGAGAGAGAGAGAGAGAGAAGGAGAGAGAGAGAAGGAGAGAGAGAGAGAAGGAGACAGAGAGAGAGAGAAGGAGAGAGAGAGAGAGAGAAGGAGAGAGAGAGAGAGAGAAGGAGAGAGAGAGAAGGAGACAGAGAGAGAGAGAGAGAGAGAGAGAAGGAGACAGAGAGAGAGAGAGAGAGAAGGAGAGAGAGAGAAGGAGACAGAGAGAGAGAGAAGGAGAGAGAGAGAGAGAGAAGGAGAGAGAGAGAGAGAGAGAAGGAGAGAGAGAGGGAGAGAGAGAGAGAGAGGGGGGGAGAGAGAGAGAGAGAGAGAGAGAGGGGGGAGAGAGAGAGAATAGTGCATTTCAAGCATTACGTCAATAATGATAATAACCTCCTTTTTTGACATTTGTAGGTTTTGTAGGTAACTGTGACGACGTTGTAACGGGGGAAACAGTAATTGATTTGATTACTCGTTACTGAAAAAAGTAACGCCGTTAGTAACACCGTTTATTTATAACGCCGTTATTCCCATCACTATGTATCACCCCTTGTCTATATAGCTTTGGTTTTCAGTTTAGTCTTCGTCCAAATCTCTGTTTTCCATGTTTGGTCTCTGAGTTAGTGTCAGTGCCTGTGAGTTAGTTCTTACTGTGTGTTGTTGCTGCTCATTCATCTGTTGTTATTTTGCCAGTGTTCATTCGGCCTCTGTGTTTCTGTGCAGTTCCTCCTGTGTTGGTTATTAAAGTTTGTGTAGTTTCAAGACTCTGATTGTGTAATGGATATAAAAATGTGCACTAAAAGAAACAATGGTTGAGACAACAGTTAAAATACATTCTAATTTTTGTTTCTTTGACATTTTGAGAAAATGCACTTGAATAATATCTTAAAATGTTCTTTATTTCTTCAGGTTTAATTATCAGGTGTTTTGAGTTATCTGTAATCCATTATTTCAGTAGAGAGATGTGATTTGATTGATTGCTCTGGTCTTCCGGGTTCTGCCAGTAGGGGGCGTGTTGCTGACGGCTCGTGCATTACAGTTTGAACCTGAAGCCAGCATCATTGTGTCCTGCTTCATTTCTTTCTATTTCCCCTTTCAGGTGAGGAAAATGATTGTAAATAATGTTTAGCTGAGTATAAATGTTTTTATGTTACAATGAACACACTGCTGATATAATATCTGTGTCGAGTGAATTTAGTCTAAACATGAAAATGTTCGTCCTGCTTTAGCATGCTTGCTAGTTTGAGTCACGTAGAGGCGTCACAGACACGTGCTCAGCGGTAAGAAAGCGGGTTTTGTCTTTATTTATTTTTTTATAACATGAGTAAAATAACTGTGAATATGTTTCAGTTTAAAGAATATTGTGTTTGTTAAATGTGCAAATGTTTCGTTATGTGTGACAAAGTTAAACCAAGAGCAAAGTGTATATCTGTCTAATTGTGTAGTAGGGACAGTACACACTAGCTGGTAGTTTTATATATATATTTTTTCTACTTTTAACTTGCCATTTGTGTATACTGAAGCTTGCCACGGCTAAATAGTTTGAAGGTAGAAGAAAAAAGGTAAATTCCTTCAACTCATTTGGTCTGTTGATGTGTTGACCCGGGTAGAGTTATCAGGACTGTGGTTGTTTGTGAGTTAAATCGCTGTTTGCTAACACTGTGTTTACCTTTTTTACAGATCATTAAGCAGATCATTGGGCCTGTCTCTCTAGTGGCACTTAGTGCACGTTTGAGCATTTTACGTGTTTCACCCAGAGTTGCCCAAAGATGCCTGGACACAAGGACGCAACGTTAAATACCCACTAGGAGGGTGGAGGATGGGGAATATCATCACTTTGGCCTAACCAAGTTGCAGTTTAATATAGATGGACTGCCACTATTCAAAAGCAATAGACTTCAGTTCTGGCCATTTCTTGCAACTGTAAATGTCGATTACACCAGATCTCCATTCCTTGTTGGCCTCTTCTGTTGCCTTAGCAAGCCAAAAAGTGTGTCTGAGTTCTTGGGGCCATTCATTGAGGATCGTAATGACATTTTGGAGAATGTAATGTTCTGGCCTCCATAACCCCCCGAAGGAATCCATCAAGGTCCGTGCTGCCATCAGGAGGAAGGACGAGCCAGGAGAGGGACGGCAATCCTCTGAGCCAGTGAGACTCCTTATAAGTCTTGGTGGGTGATGTCAAATTTGGTTATGACATTTGAACGTGAGCTGTCATTATTTACCTGTACCTGACAGTAACTGTGTTTGTAGACACTATAGAGGAAGCAGAGAGGTGACTGAAAGAACAATGTGATACCACAGATATCCAGTCAGAGGAGGAGAATCACGGAAAACCTGAAAAGGAAAAGAAGGCGATACTGAATGTTCAATTTCCAAAGCTTTCCTGTCTGATGCTACTAGCTCGGACGCAGAGTTAGTGTATTTTTGTTTGTGATGGTTGTTTGATTGATTGTGTGAGTGGAGGGAGAAGATAACGGGTTATTTCAGAGGTAACGCAGATGAACATTTGGCTAACGTTAGCTAACAGTCATTTTTGTTTTAACTGTATTTCTCTGTTACCAAACATGGACCTCTACATTTTGGACTATTTTGTTGTGTTTATTACTCATTTTATTGTTTTGTGTGTTTGTTTATTTAAAATGTTTATAATAAATATAGAAAATGACACATGGGTGTAAGAACATTTTTCCAGGTCCCCCTATCGAAAGGCCCAATAGAGCATAAAGCATTTATCACTGTACATAGTAAAAATACTCTATGTATAATTTATCAATATATCTGTAATATACTAATGTATGGATAATATCACTTTGAAACAAAACAATCACAATGTCACTACAAAGAAAGAAAATATA
This sequence comes from Scomber scombrus, assembly GCF_963691925.1. Classification (NCBI taxonomy): domain Eukaryota; kingdom Metazoa; phylum Chordata; class Actinopteri; order Scombriformes; family Scombridae; genus Scomber; species Scomber scombrus. The sequence continues at coordinate 30,971,865 of NC_084976.1, read as the reverse complement.
CACAAACATATTTGTAAATTGTGCACAGTGTTACATAATCACTAAGAGTCAATATTCAGTGTTTACCTCGAGCTAGTTACTGTAAGTGTGAAACAGAGAGGCAAGGAGTCGTGACTGAATTATATTATTTATTTTTGGGGATTTTAATGTTATGTTACACTGAGGAAAAGGCTGAAGGAGAGCTGAGAAGGGCCGAGGCAAATGCTGTGAGGAGCAGAGCGGGTTGAGCTGAGCAGGTCCAGAAAGGCATCCAGAGGAGAGCAGGGTCCTGGGCTGGGGAGCAGGGTCCTGGGCTGGGGAGCAGGGTCCTGGGCTGGTTGAGCAGGGTCCTGGGCTGGGGAGCAGGGTCCTGGGCTGGTTGAGCAGGGTCCTGGGCTGGGGAGCAGGGTCCTGGGCTGGTTGAGCAGAGTCCTGGGCTGGGGAGCAGGGTCCTGGGCTGGTTGAGCAGGGTCCTGGGCTGGGGAGCAGGGTCCTGGGCTGGTTGAGCAGAGTCCTGGGCTGGGGAGCAGGGTCCTGGGCTGGTTGAGCAGGGTCCTGGGCTGAGGAGCAGGGCTGAGCAGGGTCCTGGGCTGAGGAGCAGGGACCTGGGCTGGGGAGCAGGGTCCTGGGCTGAGGAGCAGGGCTGCAAATGTAAGAGGAGGGCTGGGAGGTTGCTGAGGATGATGTGACGTTACTTCTGTGTCTGGGAGTGTCCTTCAAAAGAATAAATACAAACCAACTATTAGTCTTATGCCATTGTTACTGGACAACCGAGAAGAGCACGACATAGCGGCTAAAGAAACATGTGCTATGTGACTCAAGCCAAGCCTCACCTATTCCTCTGCTGACCTGTGTCCTTAGAACAGAGATGACCAACCCTGTAACCATTTGCCTAACCCTGCTAACCCATCTCCTTCACATAGAGTTGATCAGGTTGTTGATTGTGGCCTGTTGAATGTTGGTCCACTCCTCTTCAATGGCTGTGCAAAGTTGCTGGATATTGTTAACTGGCCACAATCAACAACCTGATCAACTCTATGTGAAGGAGATGGGTTAGCAGGGTTAGGCAAATGGTGGTCACACCAGATACTGACTGGTTTTCTGACACCCCCCAGACCCCCTCAATAAAGCAAAACTGCACATTTCAGAGTGGCCTTTTATTGCTGCTAGCCTAAGGCACACCTGCAATATTCATGCTGTCTAATGAGCATCTTGATATGCCACACCTGTGAGGTGGGATGGATTATCTCGTGCTCACTAACACAGATTTAGACAGATTTGTGAACAATATTTGAGAGAAACAGGTCTTTTGTGTATATAGACAATGTTTTAGATCTTTGAGTTCAGCTCATGAAAAATGGAGCAAAAACAAAAGTGTTGCGTTTATATTTTTGTTCAGTGTATATTACTGCGGATGCTCATCATCAAGATGTTCAAGTAGAGTTTTTCCACCTTCATGGGCCCTACACACACTTCCATCCAAATGTTTTTGGTGTTTTCTGATGTTTATGTTTGAATAATACTCTTTTATATGTTGCTGTTCTAGAACTTTATTTGCCGTTTGTGAATACACACACATAGGAACGCTTGTGCGATCGTTCAAAGAGTCAAGTTAAAAAGACACAAGAAAGACATAAATCTATAAAAACACATACTTCTGTAAAAAAAAAAAAAAGTGCATAAAACCCTATATAAAAGGGAGAGATGAAAACTTCATATTTCAGCTTGTACAAAAAGTTGGCCCAACTTGCTTTAAGAAAAGTGAATCAGTTAAGCCGACTTAAATTTTTGAATTAGCAAAAAAAGTTCTGCCAACTTAATATTTGTAACAGGGTGCTGCACATTGTGTCAACTAAATGGCAATGTGAAGAAGTAAGGGAGGAAGGAAAGAAAGGAAGAAAAGACGGAGGAAAGAAGGAAGGTAGGAAGGAGGGAGGAAAGAAGGAAGGAGGGAGCGAGGGAGAAAGGAAAAGAGGAAGGAAGGAAAGAAGGACAGAGGAAAGAAGGAAGGGAAGAAGGAAAGGGGGATGGAGGAAGGAAAGAAGTAAGGGAGGAAAGAGAGAGGAAGTAAAGAAAGAGAGAAGGAGGGAGGGAGGAAGGAAGGATCAGTCAATTTGACCCGGGAGGACGACACAAAGGTTATGAAGCCTGCAGCCAAAGTCCTGTGTTCATGTGTCTGAGTCACGCAGCAGTCAGAGAAATGTTTAAAAATCATTTGGAAAAATTCACACTCAAACATCTTTGCATCTCCACAGGCTTTCTCTCTCTGTCTCTGCCTCCTCGTTGGCATGAATCTACAGTCTTAATATAGCTTCAACAAATCCCCTTTCTTCCTGTTGGTGACATTTTATAATCAGCTGTTAAATGAGATTACTAATCAATAACAATCAAGTGGAAATGTGCTTGATGTGTGTTGAAATTCTGATCTCGGTGTGCTGTAGGCAGTGTAGTCTGGAGAAACTTTACAGAAGTATAATATAATATAAATGGAAATTATTGAGTTTTATGTAATATGACAGAAGTGCTGAGTATTTCTAACTGTTAGGGATACAGAGGAGAGATTTCAATAGTAAAAGGCAAAATACTCAACACCACTCTCAAACTGTCCATGGACACAGATCATTGGTTAAAATGCCATAAAACTGATCTGTTATATCAAAGATTTAGATAATACAGACAAAATACTGGACATAAGCAAAGTTTTGTTTATTTTACTGGTCTTTCCTTGTAAAATTGGAACTTAAAATTGTATTGTTTGCAAAGAAATTACAACAATTTGAGGGTTTGATTTGTCTTGTACAATTCTTCTAATCTGGTCAGCCTTAAGGCAACAGTCAGGAGCCCAAATGAACCTGTTTTTCTTGCTATAATCATTCTTCTTGTTCATACTGACCATTTGACCAGTCCCTCTATTTTTACTACATTTCCACCACAGCTCAACAGGAAACACTAAGAGGGAATCTGATGCTAAAAACGACAGTAAACATGTCAGATATCATTGATATAATAACTCAGACTGATGAAGCTCAATAGAAGCTGATCATCTACTTTTAAATGACTGTGTGGAAACACTGTGGATTTAGTCCTCCATCACTTTACATTGAAAGCACATTAGAAGGAGATCTTTTAATAGTCAGTATGAACAGGAGGAATGATTACAGCAAAGAAAAACCTCTTTCACTGTTCATATGGACACCTGACTGCTGGTTTAACCCCCCTGTTGTCCTCGAGTCGAGGTAGGAAGGGAGGAAGAAGGAAGGAAAGGATGGAGGAAAGAAGGAGGGAACAGAGAGTGGAAGGAAGGATGGAAGGGAGGAAGGAAAGAAGGAAAGGAAGGGAGTAAGGAGGAAGGAAGAAGGAAGAAAATGAGGGAGGAAGGAAAAGAAGTAGGGAAGGACAGACGAAAGAAGGAAGGTACGAGGTAGGGAGGGAGAAAGGAAAAGAGAAAGGGAGGAAAGAAAGAGAAGGAGGGAGGGAGGAAAGAAGGAAGGAAGGAGGAAGGAAGATGATGTCATCATGCATAAATACACACATATGATGTCATCACACACTGTATGATGTCATAGAATTTCTCTTGAAATATGCTAAACTCTCAACCAATTACCCACTCAACCAGAGTTCAACCACAAGAACACAACTTATCACTACAGGACCAAAAACCTTAGGAGAAAGAAGATGTCTCAGTACAGTGAGGTAATTAATCAGTTCTTTCATTTAAGAGCCTGAGTGTTACATTACTTGAGTTTGTCTATTTTAGGCTACATTATACACCAAATTTCTTTATCAACTGTTTGTTATAACCAGCAAACTGCTGTAGAAAGTTGATGTTTAAATGTGAATTAATGCATGTTTGATAAAAAACAAAACAAAACAAAACAAATCTCTATCCGTTCAATCGTGCCATAAAAAGTTTTTTTTTTTTTTTTTTTTTTTGGTGCCTTAACAAGTGGTCACTGATTGTAATAAGAGTTAATGAATGCACTTTAAAGATACATGCATACCAGTTCATTAGAAATCTCACACCTGCACACCTGTGTCGTCTTAACAAAATGTGTGTTAGTGAGAAGCCACATATGAAATAAAGGACACAAGGCAGGTTCACAGTGACCAATTATCACAGACCTCAAAATCCAAATGATCAAAATTATAATGATGTTAATATTTTCATTACATCTTAATTTTTCAGATACATCTTATACAGATTTGTATTTGTTTGAGTCACAGTGAGGTGAAGAAGTTCACTCTGAGTAACAAGGTGTAGCCTATTGCCACTGATTAAATGTTAATTGGTCACTGTGAACCTGCCTTTTGTATTTAGGAAGTCTATTTCCGTTATTACCTGCTAAAGGTCATTGACTGAAATGTTGTATATACTAAAATATGTTTACTGAGCAAGTGAAGACAGTGTGCAGGTTTCCCCTTTTTCCTTTTAAGTACATGTATACTATTAAAAGTACATTGAACTGGCCTGCATAGGGAAATAAGTTAGTATGGTTTACTGGAGAATATACAAAGTTAAAAAAAACAAAGATCATATGAGTCATGAAAAGTACATGTAGGCACAAATGAGTTGTGACTGCTTTAACTATCCACCAAATTACAAATGTGAAGTCACTCCATACTTTTTACATCATGTATTGTGCAACAGTAGGTTCAACAGTAGTAGCAATAGTGTCCTAACAGTCTGTTTTTCTCCAACAGAATACAGATCTCAAACAAAGCCCTCTGGATCCAGACATGGAGAACGAGGCACAACAGATCGCCAACACGCTCGTCCCAGACATGTTGGATCGAGCTGCTGGCAATATTGATGAACTTCTACGGTCTATCTGCCGGTGGGAGGCTGAGGATGAAGGAAAAATGTGCAACCAAAAATTGCAACAGGAGCTGCACCATTTTTTCAATATGCGGCGAGTGTTTGCAGAGCACCAGTCTTCAGAAGAAGAAGAAGAAGAAGGGACAGAGATGGATGCAACACAAGGACCATCCAAAAACACCGGAAAACCAACTGGGGCCAAAAGACACACCAGTGGCTTATATAAAAAAATCACATCTGCCTGGAAGAGCGTGAAGACTGTGAAGGGGTACTTCACAAAGAAAGGAGGGAAGGTTCAACCAGATCCACATGATGAAGAGTCAGGCAGACAGAGCTCTTCACCTCCTCAAGAGGCAACCTCCCCCACCTCAGTGTGCTCAAACGAGGACATCAGCATTGCCCCCAACACTGATGTGCTTACTGTTCCTCTGGACCTGGAGAATCTGGACAGTGTCACACCAGGAACCTCTCGGGTCCAGCTGGAAGCACAACAGGATGTGGGTGAGGTTGTCAGATCAGTCACCAGCGACTTGCCATCCAAAAATATTGAGCAAGAACCAGGTGAACTGTCAACGTCGTCCGATGAGGACATGAGTGCCACAATGGAGGAAAACGCATCCAGGAGTTGTCAACCTCAAAATGACAAACAGGTTAAAAGACATACTAGTGTTTTCTATAAACAGATGAAGTCTACCTGGAAAAACATGAAGAGTGTGAACCTGTTCACAAAGAAGAGAGGGAACAGGGATCACCCAGTTCAAGACCAGCTTGAGGAAGATGCAACCGACTCAGGCAGTCAGAAGAGCGATTCACCTCCTCAAGAGGCATCCCCTATCCCTTCAGTGCCCTCCAAGGAGGACATCGGGACTGCTGCCAGAACTGATCCCATTACTGCCCCACAGGAACTGGCAGATGTGGACAATGAGGATAAGGATGTTACACCAGTGGGATTCATGGAGGAAGATCTGGTTACTGCTATGGATGCAACACCACGAACATCTGAGACAAAACCAAGAGAGATGTCCCCTATGGCCGACCCAACAAAAACATCCTGTGAGTCAGACTCAAAAACTGAGAAACAGGCTGTTGTCTCCAAAAAGAAAGAGACAAAGAAGTTATTTTTCCCTCTGATGAAGAGGAACAAAGTTCAACCAGCTGTGGATCAGCATGAGGAAGAGGCTCCCGCATCAGGTAGTCAGAGTAAGCTGAGCTCTGTGCACTCCAGTGAGGACACGAAGGTTGCTGTGAAAACAGACGTGAGCCCTGCTCCTCTGGAGCCGGTGGATGTGGATGAGCAGGCTATCACACCCATGGAGAAAGGTATAGCACCAGAGCCATCCACCATCATCTCAGCACCATCAGAGTATTGTGAAAAAAGGTCTTCAGTTACAGTAAAGGACCTGGTGAAGGAAAGGGACTCAACCCCAGGACCCTCACGCCAAGGCAAACAGGGAACAAACATGGTTGCTATGAAAACAGACCTGAGCCTAGTTCCTCTGGAAAAGGTTGATGTGGATAAGCAGGCTATCACACCCATGCAGAAAGGTATAGCACCAAAGCCATCCACCATCATCTCAGCACCATCAGAGTATTGTGAAAAAAGGTCTTCAGTCACAGTAAAGGACCTGGTGAAGGAAAGGGACTCAACCCCAGGACCCTCACGCCAAGGCAAACGGGGAACAGACATGGTTGCTACGAAAACAGACCTGAGCCTAGTTCCTCTGGAAAAGGTTGATGTGGATAAGCAGGCTATCACACCCATGCAGAAAGGTATAGCACCAAAGCCATCCACCATCATCTCAGCACCATCAGAGTATTGTGAAAAAAGGTCTTCTGTCACAGTAGAGCACCTGGTGAAGGAAAGGGACTCAACCCCAGGACCCTCACGCCAAGGCAAACGGGGAACAAACATGGTTGCTACGAAAACAGACCTGAGCCTAGTTCCTCTGGAAAAGGTTGATGTGGACAATGAGGATGTCACACCCATGGAGAAAGAAGATTTTGGATCAAAACCATCCACAGGTAAAGACCCTGTCATGGAAAGGGACTCAACCCCAAACACGGTTGCTATAACAACAGACCTGAGCCCTGTCCCTTTGGAACTGATGAATGTGGACCACAAGAATATCAGACCCATGGACAAACAATATTTTGGATCTGAACCATCCACAGTAGAAGGCCCGGTCAAGGAAAGGGACTCAACCCCAAACATGGTTGCTATGACAACAGACCTGAACCCTGTCCCACAGGAACTGATGGATGTGGACAATGAAGATAAGGATGTGACACCAGTGGGATTCATGGAGGAAGATCTGGTTACTGCTATGGATGCAACACCACGAACATCTGAGACCAAACCAAGAGAGATGTCCCCTATGGCCGACCCAACAAAAAACATCCAGTGAGTCAGACTCAAAAACTGAGAAACAAGCTGTTGTCTCCAAAAAGAAAGAGACAAAGAAGTCTTTCTTCTCTCTGATGAAGAGGAACAAAGTTCAACCAGCTGTAGATCAGCATGAGGAAGAGGCTCCCGCATCAGGCAGTCAGAGTAAGCTGAGCTCTGTGCACTCCAGTGAGGACACGAAGGTTGCTGTGAAAACAGACGTGAGCCCTGTTCCTCTGGAGCCGGTGGATGTGGATGAGCAGGCTATCACACCCATGGAGAAAGGTTTAGCACCAAAGCCATCCACCATCATCTCAGCACCATCAGAGTATTGTGAAAAAAGGTCTTCAGTCACAGTAAAGGACCTGGTGAAGGAAAGGGACTCAACCCCAGGACCCTCACACCAAGGCAAACAGGGAACAAACATGGTTGCTATGAAAACAGACCTGAGCCTAGTTCCTCTGGAACAGGTTGATGTGGATAAGCAGGCTATCAGACCCATGGAGAAAGGTTTAGCACCAGAACCATCTACCATCATCTCAGCACCATCAGAGTACTGTAAAAAAAAGGTCTTCAGTCACAGAAAGACAGTTCCCTTTCCTGGTGAAGGAAAGGGACTCAACCCCAGGACCCTCAGGCAAAGGCAAACAGGGAACAAACATGGTTGCTATGAAAACATACCTGAGCCCAGTTCCTCTGGAAAAGGTTGATGTGGGCAATAAGGATATGACACCCATGGAGAAACAAGATTTTGGATCAAAACCATCCACTGTAGAAGACCCGGTCATGGAAATGGACTCAATCCCAGGACCCTCAGGCCAAGGAGAACAACCCAAATCTTCTCAGGAGGCCAGTGGAGCAGAAGCACAGCTCATTACCCTGAGAATCATCTTCTACCACATAATTAGGAACTTCTTTAAAAGCCTCACTGGAAAGTAAGTAATCCAATCCTCTCACTGAAACTCCTGTTAATATTCGAATTTGTAACATTTGTTGTGTTTAACTATTTTTTGTCTTAACCTGTTGCTTTGTTTTTTATCTTTTTCAGACAGCTGAAGGACATGAACAGAGGTGTTTATCCCGAGGAAGTGAAGGAGCAGCTGACTGAAATGTGTATGAAGATCTTAAGGCTTGTCATAGAGTCTATCACAAACAATCTGTCGGACGCCGTCAGTCAGAATGGATCCACAAGTAGTCCCACTTGTTCCCAGGACCACGTTAAAGAGCAGGTTGGTCAGGACGCCCTGGTAAAGCTTCTCAGGAAGAGCTTTGACATCACTGAAGACCACATCGAGAAGACGGTGAAAGGCTCCCTTGGCGAGGCTCTTTGCGATGTATTAGATTCCGACCACTCAATTGACATACCATCCAATGTCCCCGAAATTATTGTGAAAACGGTCACTGACGAGCTCAACTCTATACTGTCAGAGACCATACAGTCCTCACTGAACAAAGTCATCTCATGCTCCACTACTGCTGCTTGCTGCCAGTTTTCAAGCTGCAGAAAATGCAAGAAGATGCTGACGGCAGTTGTCGGGGAAATTAAATTCTGGCTGACATTTCAAGACATTGCAAGTAAGTTCAGCATTCGCACAGGTTCAGGAGTGATTGAAAGTGCAAATGGCTCCAAAGACCCCAAGAACAAGTTGCTGTGGTGGAGCTGCTTCATGAGATGGCGTAAGAGTCAATTGGCTCTAAAGAAACACCTTGAGGATGCTATTGTGTTGTCATCAAGAGACATTTGCTCCTTGTCTCCTCGACCAACATGCAGCATCTCTTCAGAAGACGACGAGGACATCACATCAGAGGAACATAGATGTGCCCCATCTACATCCTCACATGTGAACAAGATCACTGCTGAGAAGAACAACCGAATCAGCCAGGTCTCCAGCAAGGTATGTATGCGTTCACATTTAAATTGAAATTGAGCCAGATTGAAACAAAACAGATTAGACACAATATGATTTAAGAGTTCATAATTTAGTTATATTGAACAAACCAAAAGTCAACTGGACTTACACCAACTTTGACTTGTCATATAGTAAAATATATTACCCTGTAGTCCTTATTTTAGTTAGAGACAGGGTTTGGATATTATTTTGTAATATTTTTGTATTGTTATGATGTTGGATGCTAAACCAGGTCAAACTTCCAAAATATGAATGTATGTAAAATTGCTCCCTGCAAGTCAAAATCCAGGGCTTATATCTTCTATTTGTCCACAAACAGTCGACCGTTCAGTAGCCTTTAATGCTAAGACTGTTCATGTTGTTCAATTGTATTTTAAAACCCTGAACTTACCTTTCTGGTCTTTTTCAAATTTCCCATATAGGGCAAGAAAACGAAGGTGAAGAGGATACGAAGGGTCTCTTCATGCCTCTGCTGCTGTTGCTGTAACCCCCATCGGCTGTAAGAAGTTTTACCATTTCTCTCTACTTCTTTCCCTCTACTTCCCCTCTTTCTTTTCTCCTCTCTTTCACCCCATTTTGAGCCCTTTTATCCCCCCTTTGTACCAGCTTGCTTTCACTCTACTCCCCCAACCCCTGCCTCTAATTGTCCCCCCGCTACCCCTCTTTGTACTCCCCTACTTTCGCTCCCCCTCTTCCCCTTCTCGACCCTACTTTCATCTCTCAACTCTACTCTATTTCTCCTCTTTCCACCTCCTCTACCTACTTCTACTCTTCCTCTCCTCTCCTCTCCTCTCTCTCTACTCTAATAAAATACCTAAAAAATAATATTACATCCTCCTGGTTTTTTTTCCAACCTGTTTTGTTTGTATGGTAAATTAATATTTTAACTGTGATGTTTCTGTTGTTGTGTTGAAAAAACAAACTGATTTTTAAAATGCACACAAGTGTCATGAATGTAACATTAAGTTGAAAAATGTTCAACAGAAAGTGCAAAACGTTTGAAATTCAGATGGGGGGATAAAACAGGATTTTTGTGTTTTTATGTCATGTTATACTATAATAAATAAACAGATTCAAAGGTCCAAAACTTGAGGTGGAGTGAAAATCAATGAGAAAAATGTAAATGCAGAAATATGTGTCGCTGGAACTGAAGTAAAATCTTTAATATTTGAGTTTGAATTTCTCAACTTGAATAATTTCATTAAAAAACTGAATTAGAATCACATAATGTAACTGTGATGATATGTGAAAGCTCATGTTGGCATTTTATTTGACTATTATTTTATCCTTCGTGTCGTCCTCCCGGGTTAAATTGACCCCGTTTGTTTTGACTGTTCCTTCTTTCCTCCCTCCTTCCTTCCGTCTATCCTTCCTCCCTCCTTCTCTCTTTCTTTCCTCCCTCTTTCTTTCCTCCCTTCCTTCTTTCCTTCCTCCATCCCCCTTTCTTCCGTCCTTCTGTCCTTCTTTCCTTCCCTCCTTTCTCCCTCCCTCCTTCTCTCTTTCTTTCCTCCCCCCTACCTTCCTCCTTTCCTTCTTTCCTAAGTCCTTCTTTCCTTCCTTCCTAGTAAAATTGAATCTGAATATCATATTATGAAATTAAATAAAGTTGCTCTGAAACTTGTGAAAATTCAACTTTCTGTAGACTTCCACATTCAGCTCATAAAACTCAAATTAATTTCAATTTCTGTTCTTTTTTTTTTTTTTTGGGGGGGGGGGGGGGGGGGGTTGTATTGAAAAAAAGTGCATGAGTGTTTTCCAGGAGCAGGGTTGATGGATGTGATTTTATTAAAGAGAGAAACAATGAGGGAGTCTCCTGTTGGGGACTGAAGGTGTCTGTTGTCCTGCTGCCATCTAGTGGACACATACAGTCATTACACTGCAGCGTGTTACACATGTTTAATCTGAATGTGACGTAAACCAGCAGCAGAGACTCTACACTGCCTGCTCACATTCATTATAAATTATTAATATTTGATCACAGCTGACTTTATAAAACAGTAGTGGACATTTAATATCTATGGAAATGACACAAGCTTATACACTTCTAATGTAATATTAGTAAAATAAACATTATATAACCTATAAAAACCTTTAAGACTTTGTACTTTAAATCTTAAATTGTGCACATTATATTAAAAGTTCTGTGTAAGATAAGTTTACATACATTAATATTTTACTTTTCACTTATAGTGTGGACTTTAAGCTATTTAACCCTCCTGTTGTCCTCGAGTCGAGGGAGGAAGGAGGAAGGGAGGAAGAAAGAAGGAAAGGAGGAAGAAGGAAGGAAAGGAGGGAGGAAGGGAGGAAGGGAAGAAGAACGAAGGAAAGAGGGGAGGAAGGAAGAACGGAGGAAGAAGGAAGGAAAGGAAGGAGGAAGGAAGGAAGGGAAGAAGAAGGAAGGAAAGGATGGAGGAAGGAAGGAGGGAAGGAAAGAAGGAAGAGAGGAAGGAAGAGGAAGGAGGGGAAGGAAAGAAGGAAGGAAGATAGGAGGGAGGGAGAAAGTAAAAGAGGAAGGAGAGGAAGGAAGGAAGGAAAGAAGGACAGAGGAAAGAAGGAAGGGAGGAAGGGACAGAAGGAAGGAAGAAAGGGGATGGAGGAAGGAAAGAAGGAAGGGAGGAAATAGAGAGGAAGGAAAGAAAGAGAGAAGGACAGACGGAAGGAAGGAAAGGCGGAAATAAGTAACAGTCAAAACAGACGGGGTCAATTTGACCCGGGAGGACGACAGGAAGGTTAAATACTGCACTATTTCTCAAAAGTACTTGAAATATATGAAATTATGATGAGCAGCAAATTAAGTTACACCTGAATCTATCTGCACCAAAATATATAAATAAATATACTGTAAATATATTTTATTATATTTAATTTGTGAGCTTTCTTTTCATTAATCTGTTTTTATACTTTTTGGTTTAGGCGTTTAAATGTTTATTTTTTCAGGTTATTATCTGACAAAAGTTTCTAACTATAATTATTGGAGCTATCGGTGGAGAAGGACATTTCATCATACTTCAGATCTCTCCTTTTTACTCATTTAGACTTTAAACAACACAGCAGTGAGGATGAGATGCTTTTCATGCTGCAGCTGCTTCATAAAACTTCCCAATGCAGCTTTAACCTTTGTGTCGTCCTCCCGGGTCAAATTGACCCCGTCTGTTTTGACTGTTACTTCTTTCCTCCCTTCCTTCCTTCTCGCTTTCTTTCCTCCCCCCTACCTTCCTCCCTTCCTTCTTTCCTGTCTTTCTTTCCTTCCTTATTCCCTTCCTCTTTTCCTTTCTCCCTTCCTTCATTCCTCCCTCCCTCCTACCTTCCTTCATTCCTTCTTTCCTCCGTCCTTCTTTCCTTCCTTTCTCCCTTCCTTTCCTCCCTTCCTTCCTCCCTCCTTTCCTCCCTTCCTTCTTTCCTCCCTCCCTCCTACCTTCCTCCCTTCCTTCTTTCCTCCGTCCTTCCTTCCTTCCTTTCCTTTCCTTTCTCCCTTCCTTTCCTCCCTTCCTCCTCCTCCTTTCCTCCCTTCCTTCTTTCCTCCGTCCTTCCTTCCTTCCTTCCTTCCTTCCTTCCCTTTCCTTTCCTTTCTCCCTTCCTTTCCTCCTTCCCTCCTCCCTCCTTTCCTCCCTTCCTTCCTTCCTTCCTCCCTCCTTTCCTTCCTTATTTCTCCCTCATTTCCTAACTTCCTTCATTCCTCCTCCCTTCTTTCCTTCCTTCCTTCCTTCCTTCCATCCTTGACTCGAGAACAACATGAGGGTTAAAAGATTAAATCCTGTTCAAATATCAAAACATCTGCTGACGTACATTTCCGCTGTGTTGTGTGATAACAGACCTTCCCCAACAGCAAACAAGCTAAATACCTTTTTCACTCACTGAATGATTCATTCATGAACTGCTTCCTCTGCAGATCCACCGCACACTGACCTCGTCTGAGTGTAAACTGAGACTGAAGGTTTCGCTGTGGGAGGAAAAAAAAGGCTCAAACTTCCTCCTCCGCAGTTCTGGTTTTCAGTGTTCATGTGGAGGTTAAAACCTTTCTTAACTTTACAGGAACAGGAAACTGTCTGTGTCATTTCTCTGCTGTTTGTTCAGCAGATTATATAAACATTACATTACATAAAGGAAAGAAAACTTCACTATAAATAACCTCTTTAGAGACTCCAGGTTGGTAATGTCAGTCTGGATCGATCCACAGATAACACAAATATGCAGAAGTTAGATCTTAAAACATGTTCTGGTTATCATCTGACTTCTATCCAGTAATAATCTCAACATCTACTGAACATTCATGCTCCTAAAAGATGAATCTTATTGAATTATTGAACTGTGATCCCTTATTTTAAGTCTAGTGACATCATCATGCCAACATTTTCATTTGTGACTAAATAACACACAGATCTGACAGACTTGTGTCCAATATGAGGAACCCCAAAGTTAAAGGACGAGTTCATAGTTTTTCAAGTGTGTCTTAAACTATCAGTGTGTTTATGTGTCTGTAATGATTCCTCCTGTTCATACTGACCATTAGAAGATCCTTCATCATGTTTACTATGGAAGTGATGGAGGACTAAACCCATAATACTAATACTGCTACTACTACTACTAATACTACTACTACATAAAGTACTAATACTACTATTATTACTACTACTGCTACTACTAATACTACTACTACTACTACTACTCCTCCTCCATGTACTTCCTCCCTCAGTAAATATGTCAGATATCATTGATATAATAACTCAGACTGATGAAGCTCAATAGAAGCTGATCATCTACTTTTAAATGACTGTGTGGAAACACTGTGGATTTAGTCTCCATCACTTTACATTGAAAGCACATTAGAAGGTTTTAATAGTCAGTATGAACAGGAGGAATGATTACATTGAACAGGGTCGTAGTTGTTTGTTGTTGTCTGTCCACATGTAAAGATGACATCATTTTAAATAGAAAAGGCTTTGTCACCTCTTTTTTAAATAACAAAGAACACTAACAACGTTGGAGCTATTTTTATCTCCCATTAGTTTTTTCTCTTTGCGTCAGTGGAGCTGTGTGGGAGGCCGACCTGAAGAAAGAAAACTGCCACCTACAGAGACGAGCTCATTCACACTGCAACACTGAGCCGCTGCGGTGAGGCCACTTCACACATCGACAGAAAAGCATCGTTTAAAAAAAGATAGACATGTTTCAGTCATACTTCTGTGAAATATTTGAGCCTTCTTTTAAATGTGATGGTTTGTGTTACAGCTCTGAAATATCCCTCGAGTGGGTTTTAACACTTTAATAATTCACGTTGAAGGCCAGACAGAGGAACTTCTACTTTAACATGACACATTTAAAGGAGTCAAATTAAAGAAAAATACTCTATATGGCCAAAAATATGCCGACAATTTCACCTATTATGAGTGATGTAGTATGCAGTACTACAGTAAAAGTACTGCAGTATTATAGTGATGTAGTATGCAGTATTACAGTAAAAGTACTGCAGTATTATAGTGATGTAGTATGCAGTATTACAGTAAAGTACTGCAGTATTATAGTGATGTAGTATGCAGTATTACAGTAAAGTACTGCAGTATTATGAGTGATGTAGTATGCAGTATTACAGTAAAGTACTGCAGTATTATAGTGATGTAGTATGCAGTATTACAGTAAAAGTACTGCAGTATTATGAGTGATGTAGTATGCAGTATTACAGTAAAAGTACTGCAGTATTATGAGCGATGTAGTATGCAGTATTACAGTAAAAGTACTGCAGTATTATGAGCGATGTAGTATGCAGTATTACAGTAAAAGTACTGCAGTATTATGAGTGATGTAGTATGCAGTATTATAGTGATGTAGTATGCAGTATTACAGTAAAAGTACTGCAGTATTATGAGCGATGTAGTATGCAGTATTACAGTAAAAGTACTGCAGTATTATGAGTGATGTAGTATGCAGTATTACAGTAAAAGTACTGCAGTATTATAGTGATGTAGTATGCAGTATTACAGTAAAAGTACTGCAGTATTATGAGTGATGTAGTATGCAGTATTACAGTAAAGTACTGCAGTATTATGAGTGATGTAGTATGCAGTATTACAGTAAAGTACTGCAGTATTATAGTGATGTAGTATGCAGTATTACAGTAAAAGTACTGCAGTATTATGAGCGATGTAGTATGCAGTATTACAGTAAAGTACTGCAGTATTATAGTGATGTAGTATGCAGTATTACAGTAAAGTACTGCAGTATTATAGTGATGTAGTATGCAGTATTACAGTAAAAGTACTGCAGTATTATGAGTGATGTAGTATGCAGTATTACAGTAAAAGTACTGCAGTATTATGAGCGATGTAGTATGCAGTATTACAGTAAAAGTACTGCAGTATTATGAGCGATGTAGTATGCAGTATTACAGTAAAAGTACTGCAGTATTATGAGTGATGTAGTATGCAGTATTATAGTGATGTAGTATGCAGTATTACAGTAAAAGTACTGCAGTATTATGAGCGATGTAGTATGCAGTATTACAGTAAAAGTACTGCAGTATTATGAGTGATGTAGTATGCAGTATTACAGTAAAAGTACTGCAGTATTATAGTGATGTAGTATGCAGTATTACAGTAAAAGTACTGCAGTATTATGAGTGATGTAGTATGCAGTATTACAGTAAAGTACTGCAGTATTATGAGTGATGTAGTATGCAGTATTACAGTAAAAGTACTGCAGTATTATGAGTGATGTAGTATGCAGTATTACAGTAAAGTACTGCAGTATTATGAGTGATGTAGTATGCAGTATTACAGTAAAGTACTGCAGTATTATGAGTAATGTAGTATGCAGTATTACAGTTAAAGTACTGCAGTATTATGAGTGATGTAGTATGCAGTATTACAGTTAAAGTACTGCAGTATTATGAGTCATGTAGTATGCAGTATTACAGTTAAAGTACTGCAGTATTATGAGTGATGTAGTATGCAGTATTACAGTAAAAGTACTGCAGTATTATAGTGATGTAGTATGCAGTATTACAGTAAAAGTACTGCAGTATTATAGTGATGTAGTATGCAGTATTACAGTTAAAGTACTGCAGTATTATGAGTCATGTAGTATGCAGTATTACAGTAAAAGTACTGCAGTATTATGAGTGATGTAGTATGCAGTATTACAGTAAAAGTACTGCAGTATTATAGTGATGTAGTATGCAGTATTACAGTAAAAGTACTGCAGTATTATAGTGATGTAGTATGCAGTATTACAGTAAAAGTACTGCAGTATTATGAGTCATGTAGTATGTAGTATTACAGTAAAAGTACTGCAGTATTATGAGTCATGTAGTATGCAGTATTACAGTAAAAGTACTGCAGTATTATGAGTAATGTAGTATGCAGTATTACAGTAAAAGTACTTCAGTATTATAGTGATGTAGTATGCAGTATTACAGTAAAAGTACTGCAGTATTATAGTGATGTAGTATGCAGTATTACAGTAAAAGTACTGCAGTATTATGAGTGATGTAGTATGCAGTATTACAGTAAAAGTACTGCAGTATTATGAGTGATGTAGTATGCAGTATTACAGTAAAAGTACTGCAGTATTATGAGCGATGTAGTATGCAGTATTACAGTAAAAGTACTGCAGTATTATGAGCGATGTAGTATGCAGTATTACAGTAAAAGTACTGCAGTATTATGAGTGATGTAGTATGCAGTATTACAGTAAAGTACTGCAGTATTATGAGTGATGTAGTATGCAGTATTACAGTAAAAGTACTGCAGTATTATGAGTGATGTAGTATGCAGTATTACAGTAAAAGTACTGCAGTATTATAGTGATGTAGTATGCAGTATTACAGTAAAAGTACTGCAGTATTATGAGTGATGTAGTATGCAGTATTACAGTAAAAGTACTGCAGTATTATGAGTGATGTAGTATGCAGTATTACAGTAAAAGTACTGCAGTATTATGAGTGATGTAGTATGCAGTATTACAGTAAAAGTACTGCAGTATTATAGTGATGTAGTATGCAGTATTACAGTAAAAGTACTGCAGTATTATGAGTGATGTAGTATGCAGTATTACAGTAAAGTACTGCAGTATTATAGTGATGTAGTATGCAGTATTACAGTAAAGTACTGCAGTATTATAGTGATGTAGTATGCAGTATTACAGTAAAGTACTGCAGTATTATGAGTGATGTAGTATGCAATATTACAGTAAAAGTACTGCAGTATTATAGTGATGTAGTATGCAGTATTACAGTTAAAGTACTGCAGTATTATGAGTGATGTAGTATGCAGTATTACAGTAAAGTAGTGGTTTGGTCCTCTGACTGATATATTATTATTATGACATCATTAGATTATTAATAGTGAAGCATCAGTGTTAGAGCAGCATGTTACTGTTGTAGCTGCTGGAGGTGGAGCTAGTTTACACTACTTTATATACAGTTAGCTAGTTTAGTCCAGTGGTTCCCAACCTAGGGGTGGGGCCCCTCCAAAGGGTCAGCAGATAAATGTGAGGGGTGGTGAGATGATTAATGGGAGAGGAGAGAAGAAAAAACTAAGTTCTGATACACAAATGTGTTTTCAGTTGTTGGACTTTTTCTGTTTAGAGGATAAAATCAGTATTTGGTGGAGCTGTTAACAACTCATAGACATCTGAAATGTGAGCCGACTACACACTGCTGTTTGGTTTCATCTTTAACAATGTGTTGTATTTATAAAGCTTGTTATATTATCCATTGTGTCAAATCTGCATCTGAAGAGTAACTAAAGCTGTTAAATAAATGTTCTGTATTCTTCTCTCCTTTGAACTTAACATTTTAAACTAAATGATTTAACAAGTACAGACACATTAACTGATAATGTAGAATAATTATCTGCAGCTCTTTCTATGATTACTAGTGACATAATCAGACAGCAGCAGTCTGTCTCATCGCCCCGCAGCGTGTTCAGATCTGAGTCTCTATGAGAATCTGTCTGCTGTGATTATCTGGAGGCCAAACATCCAACTCAGAGACCCAAAACATGATGTCAGCTGCCCCGTCAGCTCCATCTGCCGCTGCTGTGGCGGATGACGACACGCTCACTGACCGAGCAGCGACAGCAGAGGGAGCCGCCATAAACAATGTGTAGGACCTTGACTGGCTGGCGGCTCGGCCGGAGACGGCGGGCGAGGCCACTGGAGCAAAACATGTTTTTCACCGCTGGTGTCATGCCTGCCTGCTGCGATCCTCCAGGAGGGAGAGGGGGGGTATTTATAGGCTGATAATGAGCATGTGTCCTTCAAGACCACGTTGTCCAGACTCACAGGCCCAGAGGAAGCAGAGGGAGGAAGGCACGCTTTCAGAAAAATAAGTAGGACAAGAAAAACAGACTGACAAATAGAAAAACAAGTGAGAGGAGTCGCTGGAAAGTTTCTCCTGAAAGCGTCAATAAAACTCTGCAGAAGTTTTTTGGAAAAACAAACGGTGTTTATTAAGACAACAAAAAAAGGCCCTGAATACTCAGGAACATTATCAGAGACTTCGTTACGAAGCAGTCGAGGTGATTCTTCTTTACACAGAGAGAAAACAAGTTTAAAAAACCAACTGAACTCCTCATGAGGAATTCCCAAAAAAGGTGAAGAGCACCACAAAGTGTTGTCATGTGACGGCCGACCCCCCCCCCCGACCCCCCCCCCCTTCACAAAAGCATTACAAACAAACAGTTACACATCACCCAAAGCCCTGTGGGAAAAGGGCGTGTTTTCTCTTCTTTCCCATGACCCCCCCCCCCCCCCCCCCCCCCCGCTCCTCCACATGTTAGATGACTGTGTTCCCCTTTAAAAAAATAATGTTTACAAGAGAAATGTGGAGCTGCCTCGAACAGAGATGAAGTGTGTCGCGTGTCGTGTGGTGAAACCCTGGGATCGAACCGTGTGCCGTGTTAACAGCTGGTGTGTCAGCATTGTTATGATACCACGAGGCTCATGTCACTGGTTTAACTGGTTGAGGTTTTTTTTTGCATAAACCGGTGAAATGAGCAGAGAGGGAGAGGAGGGAGCACTTCCTTTCTCTCTTCTCTCTTTTCTCTGTGCAGCTTCTTCTTTTTTTCTTTTTCTTTTTCTTTTTTTAAACACCCAGCATTAAAGATTGTAAACAAAATGGACAAAACTAAACCACTCCTACTGTAATAATAGGAATGGATAGTTTACACTTCAGCCATAAGAAAAAAACCCTTCCCTCCTAACCCCCCCCCCCCCCCCCCCAAAAAAACCCCCACATGAACAAAATAAGGGATGCAGTAGTGAATCAAAATATCACATATAATCCTGCCACTGTTCACTGCCGACCTTAAATTAGAAAATCTTGTTTAAAAGGAAGTCAGGATTCACAGTTACACACACACACAGATGCTGATGTGTGTGTTTGTGTGTTTTTCCACTTTACACCTTAAACATTAGAAGCATTAACCATCAGAGGGAAGTGAAATGTGAATCACTTCCTGCTTTGGCTAATTAAGTACAGATTTAAAAGGTCTGTAAAGTGAATATTTTGGTGGCTCAGATCTCCACTGCACCCCCCTTCCCTCCCTCCTTTGCAACCCCCCCTACTTCCTCCTCCTCCTCCTCCAACAAGGAGACATTCAAACATAAACAACACTGACGTAACGTGACAGACGCTACGTACAAATGGTTGAAAATGGATGATGAAAATTAGAAAAACAATAGCTACCAAAAGTCCTGGAGATTTATATTTGAAAGATGTCCACGTGTATGTGTGTGTGGTATCAGTGTATATGTGTGTGTGTGTGTGTGTAGTATCAGTGTATATGTTTATGTGAGAGTTCATCCATAGGGGGGGGGGGATCAGCAGGGCACATTGTCCGCCGTCGCCTGCGGGAAATCTCCACAGTCTGCAGCCGAGAATTGCAGCCTCCTCACGGCCTCTTTGATGAGATTCCCCGATAAAATTAACTCCTGGAGCAACCGGTGCGGGTCGTCGTCCTCCTCCACGTTCCTCCTATTTCTGTTCCACGGTTTTTTAATTTGGTCCCACTCTTGCTCACTAGATCCGGGGATGTGATAAGGGCTCGCCCGGCTGCTCCCCCGGTGTCCCCGCAGCCTCATGCAGCAGCCCCGGCGTTGTTTCTGCACCGACGACGGAGCGACGACGGAGCCGGTGAGAGCCGCCGGTTTCACTCCACCGGTGCAGCTGCTCCCGGTGAGCCCGTGCAAACAGGACACGGACACGGACACCGTCTTCTTCTGATGCCCGCCGGTGGTGTTGTTGTTGTTGTTGTGGAGCTGCAGAGCCTCGCCGATCTTCGTCACCAAAGCGTCCACCTCTTTGGAGTCGACGGTGACGGACTGCTCCAGAAAAATGTAGTTCTCCTTCCGACACGGCATGGCTGTCTGTCCGGTGTGTCGGTAGCGGGGATCTGTCGGTGTGTGTCTACCGGGAGTTTTTATAGATAGATGTGGTAGAGAGTGTGTTTTTTTTTCCAGTGATCGGGATGAATGAGAGCAGCCGGGCCGCTCCTCGCTCTCACACTAACCAACAACCCGACTGATTTGTAAACAATGGATGACGCGTTATGGACTGTACCACTATCCACTCTTCTTAAGAGGGGTGCGCGTGTGTGTTTTTAAACCAAAACAACACTAACACTTTTACGCCATTCACGCAATAAATAACCAACACAACCAATTACACATATACGTAATTACACACAACTTTACATACACAATATTTACAATAATACACTTTATTTGTTGTTTTGTTAATGCTCTCACCCCCCCCTGCTTTCACCTGACCATGCTCCCGCCTTGGTACGCTCCTCCTAAATGGACATTACATAACTGCAACTGCCTATCCAGGCAAAACAAACAAAGCACATTGGTTTTTTTTTTTAATACATTAAAGAAACATTATTATTTTTTTAATATCACAATGAAATAACCTCTCAGTGCATTTTATTCAGTAATTTATGTGAAGATATCAGAACACATTGTGGAGAATAATTAGATAATGTCTCCACATTATGGTGCTGCACCAAATTTAACTTAAAACGTTTTTAGCATGCTTTATTTTGACAGCAGCTGTTACTAAAAAAAAAACAGTGCCACCTCAGTATTTAGCTGATTTTTGATAGCTGATGATACAGAAATGATCACACACTGTGACACATGTGATAGTGTCTTATTTATGTGCTTACAAGTCTGTCTGCAGAGCATTTACACCTTGCAGTGTCAATATCTGCTCATCCCTGTGATCTTCTTTCATTCAGCCGATCTTCTCTGATGGGTCACAGATTTCTATATATATAAAAATTAATGATCTTATCAAAAAATCCTTCCAAAATAAAGAATAATAAAACATGTGTAGAGGTAACACAGTTTAAATTTAGGTCACAATTTGGTGTGTTAGTAATACATTTCCCTTCTATTTACTGTGTGCACTGGACCTCCAGAAATAGTCTTTATATAAGCTTTACATAAACTATCTCTAAATGCACGCATGCAGTAGAAACAGTTATGAATATGATGTATGAGAGAGCAGCCGCCTCTGGCATGCCGCGTGTATACAGTGACAATAGGAGAGGAGGGAGGGTGTGTATCTGTGGGAGAACATGGTGTACGTTTCTGTTTCTGAGAAACAGCAGCCGGGGTAAACCCGATGCTCCAGTCAGAGAGAGAGCCCTCATCGCCATATAAGGAGCTACTATGACTGCTGCCACGTGGTGCGGCAGCCAATCAGAGGGCTTGGCTGAGGTTTCCTGTGTGTCTCAATGGCAGCAGCAGCAGCAGTCCACTCATACTGAAATCCAGAGAGGTTGTGACGGTTAGGAGTGACACCAAAAAGTGAAACCGCGAAATAACAGTCATCACTTCCTGTAATTTAATTATTCATATTCACTGTTTACTTTGACTTTGCTCCAGGTCAAAGTTAAACAGTCGGTGTCATATGAATAAAGGTATTTTTATATATCACATACATAAGCATCAACTTACATTTATGGTTCATTTACAGTGCTTACAAAACAAGCTCTTATCTGTTTTTAACTTACTCATATGACCTTAACTGTGACTTTTAATGTTGACACAAGAAGAAATACATTATGACTCCTTCAGAGTGAACAAACATCCCCTCCCAGGTTTCTGTTGCATGTTTGAGTATGAATCAGGTTTAAGCCTGATAGCTGATTGACAAATATACATATACACATGCCAACACTGGCGAGGTGGAACAAGCTTTATTAATTATGAAGATCAGGTTATAAATGACGAGGCTATTTTTGAATATGTGCTGTAATGAGATGCTGTTTTATAGCACAGCTGCAGAATAAGTGGCTGTATTTTCTATAATAAGTGTCTTTAATCAATGGAAAGTAATTGCATATATACAGGTTCTACAGGCTCGCAGCATTATAAACGGCTGCAGTGTTTTGGTGTTGTATAAACCTTCAGACTCATGGATCAGTGACTCATCGTGGATCATATGTCATCGTCTCACTGGTCAGTAAATCAACACGTCTCCAGCCCCGAACGTCTTTTATATGCAGCGCTATGTCTCGCCTGAAGGTTTGTAACACTATTAATACAGCAGAGGAATAAACAGCAATGTGAGAAAGTAGGCCATCAGCTGCTCAGAACAGCTAGTTTATACGAGTTCAATGAACCAGTGTTTACAGCCGAGATATAAAATACTTTAAAGATATTTTAAAAGTATAACACAGGCTTTGGATACATGCACAACATCTGTTAGTGGATCAGTTCAGTGATAAATAAAAGTTTGCAAGATGATGAATTCATGAATATCTTTAAAATAGATTTAAAAGCAGCATCAGGTTTGTTAAAATGTACATTTAGTATTTTTGTTGGTTTTATATCATTTGAAATGACATTTGCACCATTTTTTACCAAAAGTAAGACTGAATGCTCCTGAAAATGTCAAATGGTGTAACCACAAAAGAATGATACATATTACATATATTATCCACTTGGAAGAAAGAAAGGAGGAAAGAAAGAAAGAAAGAAAGAAAGAAAGAAAGAAAGAAAGAAAGAAAGAAAGAAAGTAAGAAAGAAAGAAAGAAAGAAAGAAAGAAAGAAAGAAAGAAAGAAAGGAAGAAAGACAGAAAGAAAGAAAGAAAGAAAGTAAGAAAGAAAGAAAGAAAGAAAGAAAGACAGAAAGAAAGAAAGGAAGAAAGACAGAAAGAAAGAAACAGGTGTAACCACAAAAGAATGATACATGTTACATAGTTTATCCACCTAGAAAGAAAGAAAGAAAGAAAAGAAGAAAGAAAGAAAAAGAAAGGAGGAAGAGGAGAAAGAAAGAAAGAAAGAAAGAAAGAAAGAAACAGGTGTAACCACAGTAGAATGATACATATTACATATTTTATCACCTACAGTGTATTTAATTGGACTTATACTAATAATGACTTAATTTAAAACATGTAAATGTTTCCTGGTCTCCATGGTAACCAGAGTAAATGTAATATTTAGAACAATTGTATTCCATTACCTTTATTTAATATAAAGTTATAATGTAAGATCATGCCAAACTAGTTGATTTGGTGTTTTATTGACAATTTACTGTTTTAAGCAAGTTGAATTATTTGGTACAAAGTTTTTATGGTTACACCACTTAGACATTTTTGCCATAATCCTCTAATATATTCTCTCTAAATGGATTAAAAGCAGAAATTTGATGCTGGGTCCACAAAAAAAGAATGTGTGCAACTTATTCATACGTTTATTTTCACATTTTAACCCTTTAAATTTAAATACACCACACGGACACAATAAAACATCACCGACTCAAACACAATGGAAGTCATCATTACATTTACCAGAGTTTACAGACGTCTAAATGTCCTCTGTTCTCTCGTCTTCCTGTCTTACTCATAGAGAGAAAACAAAGATGAAGGATGAGGTCACACACAAACACAGCGTTCCTGCTCAGCGAACGTGTGAAAACAGCAGCTGCACACAAACAGGGATTGTGTGTTTACCGCAGCCGCTGACTCACGTACAGGAAAGACAGGAAAGAATGAGGAAGTGTGTGACCCAGTTTCCAACCACCTCACTTCCTCGTGTTGTGGACGGGCTTTTTTCTTCTTTTTTTTTTCTTTTCTGTTTAAACACAATGAAGCTGGACTTGAGGGGAGGGAGGTGCTGTTTAAAGCATGACTCAACCAGACTCACAGACAGATCTCTTTGTTTACAAGGAGAGTTGATAATAACATGTTTTTGTGACTCCTTGTTGTGAATCTGGAGTTATTATTATTATTATTATTATTCCCAAATCAAGTGTTAAGACTAGAAAACACTCACTCACTCACACACACACACACACACACACACACACACACACACACACACACACACACACACACACACACACACACACACACACACACACAGGTTGGGTTGTAAGGTGTCTGGTACTGAAGCAGCCGCTGCATTATGTTTGGTCCAGTTCCTCCATCAGTTTGATAAGTTTGATTTGTTGTTTGGTGACTTCCTCTGACATAAAGCTCAGCTCAGCTTCTGATTTCCTCCATTTCTTCTTCTATCCGGCTTCGTTGTTTCCTTTTTTACTCAGAAGGATCATGTGCTTCTCTCTCTAGCTGCTTCCTGCTTCCTGCTTCCTGCACTTTGGTCCTTTGGGAAGAAAAGATGTGTGTTCATTTTATTGTGTTAACCTTCGTGTCGTCCTCCCGGGTCAAACTGACCCCGTCTGTTTTGACTGTTCCTTCTTTCCTTTCCTCCTTCCTTCCTTTCCTTCCCTTCCCTTCCTCCCTCCCTCCTTCTCTCTTTCTTTCTTCCCCCCTACCTTCTTTTCCTTCCTTCCTCCCTTCTCTTTTCCTTTCTCCCTCCCTCTTTCCTTCTTCCCTCCCACCTACCTTCCTTCCTCACTCCTTTCCTTCCTTCCTCCTTACCTTCCCTCCCTTCCTTCTTCCTCCCTTCCATCCTCCCTTCCTTCCTTCTTCCTCCCTTCCTTCCTTCCTTCCTCCCTCCTTTCCTTCCTTCTTCCTCCCTTCCATACTTCCTTCCTCTCTTCCATCCTTCCCTTCCTCCCTCCCTCCTTCTCTCTTTCTTTCCTCCCCCCCTACCTTCTTTCCTTCCTTCCTCCCTTCCTCTTTTCCTTTCTCCCTCCCCCCTTCCTTCTTCCCCTCCCACCTACCTTCCTTCCTCACTCCTTTCCTTCCTTCCTCCTTACCTTCCCTCCTCCTAACCTTCCTTCTTCCTCCCTTCCATCCTCCCTTCCTTCCTTCTTCCTCCCTTCCTTCCTCCTCCCTCCTTTCCTTCCTTCTTCCTCTCTTTCATCCTTCCTTCCTCCCTTCCTTCCTTCTTCTCCTTCCTCTCTTCCTCCCTTCCTTTCTTCCTCCTTCCTCCCTTCCTCCTTCCTTTCTCTCCCTTCCTTCCTTCCTCCCTCCTTTCCTTCCTTCTTCCTCCCTTCCATCCTTCCTTCCTCCTTCCTCCTCCTTTCCTTCTTCTTCCTCTCTTTCATCCTTCCTTCCTCCCTTCCTCCCTTGACTTGAGGACAACAGGAGGGTTAAAGAAGAAACACCTCAAGAGAAGAGTGTGTATGCTGTTGTCTTTTGGTCCGACCAACTACCAGCTCTAACAAAACAGAACAAATACATAATAATAAAATAGTGTTTATTCATATTGTGTATTTCCTTCATATTGGTTTTATTATGGGGGTCAGGGTGTTTTTATAGAGTTCAGATGAAGTGGACTTAGTTTAAGTCCACTTAAATACACTGTAGGTGATAAAATATGTAATATTTATCATTCTTTTGTGGTTACACCATTTGACATTTTCAGGAGCATTCAGTCTTACTTTTGGTAAAAAAAATGGTGCAAATGTCATTTCAAATGATATAAAACCAACAAAAATACTAAATGTACATTTTAACAAAACCTGATGCTGCTTTTAAATCTAGTTTTAAACATATTGACTATTTTTACTCATCTTACCAACTCTTATTTATCACTGAATCATATATGTTGTCTGATATGTGCCGATATTTTTATTTTATTTTCTAAAGTTATATAAGCAGCATTTTATGTATATTTGATTTGATTCAAGTTAAATATATGTTGGTTTTTTTAGCTAATTATAATCATTAAATTCACAGTGAAGTTTACTGTTTCAGTGCGATGACGTCATTTTATACAATAACGTTTACTGTCAAACTATTAAATATCTCAGCCTCACATTACACATCTTTGCCACAATTGTTTGATAAACACATTTGAAGGATCACTACGGAAAAATCAGTGTTTATGTAAATATTCTTTATCAGCCAATATATCGATATCAGCATTTTCTTTTATTGGCCCCTAAATGTAAGTATTGGTTGGGCCCTAGTCCAGTGTGAAGGATTTAGTGGCATCTCACAGTGAGGATCCAGATTATAACAAACTGAACCCCCGTCTCCCCTCCCCTCCCCTCCCCTCCCCTCCCCTCCCCTCCCCTCCCCCTCCCCTCCCCTCCCCTCCTCCCCTCCCCTCCCCTCCCTCCCCTCCCCTCCCCCTCCCCCTCCCCCTCCCCTCCCCTCCCCCGTCCATTCAAGCATTTAGACCAGTGGTCACCAACCCTGCTGCTGTAGAGCTACTACTCTGCATGCTTTACGTATCTCTCCTCTCTAACACACCTGATTCCTATGAACTCGTTATCAAGCAGCTGAAACTTGTCAAGGAGTTAATTATTAGAATCAGGTGTGTTAGAGAGGAGAGAGAAACCTAAAGCATGCAGAGTAGAAGCTCTACAGCAGAACCTACGGTGGCCAAAATACTCAGTGTTTTTGATTTTGTCCATTCTGGGCTCCTGTAGAAACCTCCAGGTAGGACGACAGGCTCCCTCTGTAGATATAAAGGTCTGATCCTAATGTAAAGAAGTGATTAAAACATACTTACCAATATCATATTCCATTCCTGCTGGATGCCAATAAATTCAACACACTGCATCTTTAACCTTCGTGTCGCCCTACCGGGTCAAAATGACCCCGTCTGTTTTGACTGTTCCTTCTTTCCTCCCTTCCTTCCTTCCTTCCATCTGTCCTTCTCTCTTTTTTCCTTCCTCTCTTTCCTCCCTTCCTTCTTTCCTTCCTCCATCCCCCTTTCTGCCTTCCTTCTGTCCTTCCTTCCTTCCTTCCTCCATTCCTTCTTTCCTCCCCATTACCTTCCTTCCTTCCTCTTTTCCTTTCTCCCTCCCTCCTCCCTCCCTCCCTCCCTCCTTCCTTCTTTTCTCCCTCCCTCTTGCCTTCCTTCCTTCCTTCCTTCCTTCCTTCCTTCCTTCCTTCCTTCCTTCCTTCCTTCCTTCCTTCCTTCCTCCCTCCCTCCCTCCTTTTTTCCTTCTTCTTTTCCTTTTTCCCTCCCTCCTACCTTCCTTCCTTCCTTCCTCCATCCCCCTTTCTTCTTTCCTTCTTTCCTTCCTTCTTTCCTTCCCTCCCTCCCTCCTTCTTTCCTTCCTCCCTTCCTCTTTTCCTTTCTCCCTCCCTTCCTTCCTTCCTTCCTTCCTTCCTCCCTCCCTCCCTCCCTCCCTCCCTCCCTCCCTCCCTCCCTCCCCTCCCTCCCTCCTTCCTTCTTTTCTCCCTCCCTCCCTCCTACCTTCCTTCCTTCCTCCCTCCTTCCTTCCTTCCTTCCTTCCTCCCTTCCTTCCTTCCTTCCTCCCCTCTAACAGGTCTAACAGTAGAAATAAAAAGACTAAAAAGACCTTCATCTGCATCAGTTCATGTGAATGTTAAACACTGTTAATCTGATTCAGATCGTAGATAAACCGTCTGTATGACGTTCATCACGAGGACGTTATCTGTCGTACACTTTACTCTACTCTTCTCCTCTTCTGTCAGGTTTTGGAAAAATATTCTGAATATGCAAAGATAATCAATTATAGCTCCATTATCACATCTGATCATTTCTATACACAACACAACACATGGGTCAGTGATTAATAAAGGTTGGTAAGATGAGTAATTCAAAAATGATAAAAACTAGTGTTAAAAGCAGCATCAGGTTTGTTAAAATGTACATTTAGTATTTTTGTTGGTTTTATATCATTTGAAATGACATTTGCACCATTTTTTTTAAACAAAAGTAAGACTGAATGCTCCTGAAAATGTCAAATGGTGTAACCACAAAAGAATGATACATATTACATATTTTTATCACCTACAGTGTATTTAAGTGGACTTATACTAATAATTCCTCCTTCCTTCCTTCCTTCCGTCTGTCCTTCCTCCCTCCCTCCCTCCTTCTCTTTCTCTTTCTTTCCTCCCCCCTACCTTCCTCCCTTCCTTCTTTCCTCTGTCCTTCTTTCCTTCCTTCTCTTTTCCTTTCTCCCTCCCTCCTTCCTTCTTTCCTCCCTCCCTCCTACCTACCTTCCTTCCTCCCTCCCTCCGACCTTCCTTCCTCCCTTTCTTCCTTCCTTCCTTTCGTCTGCCCTTCCTCCCTCCCTCCTTCTCTTTCTTTCCTTCCTCTCTCTTTCCTACCTTCCTTCTTTCCTTCCTTCTCTTTTCCTTTCTCCCTCCGTCCTTCCTTCTTTCCTCCCTCCCTCCTACCTTCCTTCCTTATTTCCTCCGTCCTTACTTCCTCCTTTCTTCCTTCCTTCCTTTCGTCTGCCCTTCCTCCCTCCCTCCTTCTCTTTCTTTCCTTCCTCTCTCTTTCCTACCTTCCTTCTTTCCTTCCTTCCTCTTTTCCTGTCTCCCTCCGTCCTTCCCTCTTTCCTCCCTCCCTCCTACCTTCCTTCCTTATTTCCTCCGTCCTTCCTCCCTTTCTTCCTTCCTTCCTTCCATCTGTCCTTCGTCCCTCCCTCCTTCTCTTTTCTTTCCTTCCTCTCTCCTGATTCCCCAGAGTAAATGTAATATTTAGAACAATTGTATTCCATTACCTTTATTTAATATAAAAGTTATAATGTAAGATCATGCCAAACTAGTTGATATGGTGTTTTATTGACATTTACTGTTTTTAAGCAAGTTGAAATTATTTGGTACAAAGTTTTTAAGGTTACACCACTTAGACATTTTTACCATAATCCTCTAATATATTCTCTCAAAATGGATTAAAAGCAGAAATTTGATGCTGGGTCCACAAAAAAAGAATGTGTGAAGTTATTCATACGTTTATTTTCACATTTTAACCCTTTAAATTTAAACTAAACCACATGGACACTATCAAACATCATTGACTCATATCGGTTCTGGACCTTTTAAGTAATCACAAACAAGCTGAACGCTGTGCTGCGACCCTGCAGAGACCCTGACATGGTCACAGATCAGACTCCTGGCTCGCTTCCCAAGCCGCTCCCTCTGTCCACTGTCACTTCCGCATGAAGTCACACTCACAGCTGTGGACGCTACGGCTGCTTTTAGAGGCATTTATTTATACTCCAGAGCACATTCACACCTACAATAGCCCAACGTTAGAACACTGTGAGGAGCTACGATGGTGCTGAAATATGAACCAGGAAGTCCA